>NW_015167537.1:145556-206008 GCF_001447785.1 Gekko japonicus | reverse complement strand
AAAAGTAAGATATATTTAGGTAATGTCAGTTGCCAAACCAGAGATAGGTTAGAAAGGTTGTCTTAAACCAATGGCTAAACTGTTGGATTTAGTAAAAGAAAAAAAATGATTTTTAATGTGAGGATAATGTTTATAGGAAAAAAGACTATTAAATAGAAATCTCATTATTTCCCATCTTGAGTTCCAACCAGTTTATTTGGCTGTAGAGTTATCATCTGTCCATTCCAAAGGCATTTACTGTCTGTTCTAAAAGGACAATATAGTTAAATTCTCATAATAAAGTAAATTGTCATAGAAGTCATGTCTTAATGTAGAGTTGTTTTGCAAGATTGGACTTCCCATTACTAGTTTATTCCTAGCTCTGACAGAGAATTCCTCAAAGTATGGATTGAGTGTAAGTGTTAATATTCTGTTTAGTTTACAACTTTCTATTTCATCTCCATGTTACATATAAATCCTAACACTGGTAAGTCAGAACGGTTAAGGTGATTACTGTTGAGCATGTGAGCAAAATGTTCCACTCATGCTCATCCTATGTACATATATAGTCTTCTACTTTTAGTATAACAACTCTGATTTGAAAGCCAGTGTGCACAGTTTCCAGTAGAGCTTTTAAATTCAAAGAAATATTGTGGCTGCAGTCCAACAAAAATGGACTTGAAAACAGCTACTGCTGGTAGTGGAAAGACCATGTATCTTTTGGATACTCAAGGTAGACTGAACTATAAATATGCTTTACTTTGCCTTACTCTGTGTCACTGAAAGCATTCACCATCAAAACTATTGCCATAGCTTGATTTAGCCTTTGGCAGACTGTATTTTTACCTACCAAAACATGTGCTTGGAACGCGCATCCAAGACACTGAGTTTCAGAAGTTAAGCAGCACAGATATCCTACTGTAGGATGGATATGGTATGGTGTTTAGAAATTTAGTTTGACACTGTTTTGTACTGTGTTATACAAACTCACAAATAAAAGCCTATCTTTTTTGAAATTGTGATTACAATTGTAGTTTCCAGCATTTCTAAGGCACAAACTTTTGAAGAGTCTCAAATCCCCAAACCTGGATATATACAACTCACTGGAGAATTTACAGTTAAGTAAAAATTTCCCTTCTTTCCTTACAGCAGGTAACAGCTAGGGCAGGGATTTTTCAAGTGGGAAACAGCATGAGCAGGGTGTTAATCTCATTCCCCAGGGCTGCAGCCCCAATCCAGATGCTCTCACCCCCACTCCTTCTTTTATGTCCAAATTACAAGTTTGAAATTCCAGTTATAGAACTCCAGCATCACCTATCATTTGGCCCTTACACTGAGCTGGATCAAGGAGTCCATTTTACCCAGGACTGACTACTTTGACAAAATGGCTCTTGTATATCCTTCCTAGGGTCTCTCTTTAAATATCAGAGATGCCACAGATTGAACCTGAATATGTAATTTTGAAAAAGAAATACTGGTAGTATGGACAAAAACAAGGTATGAACAAAGAAAGAAATCATGCTATGTTGGTTCAGGAATTTTTAGATGCTGGCAAGATGAACCCTGTGAATGGAGAACCTGCATAAGCCAAGCACTGTTTACCTTAGGGTGATAAATATAGCCATCTTTATGCTGACAACACAGCCACATTCAGAATATCATCTTTCATACCAGGATACTTCAGTGGTTCTGACCCACCCAATGAATCACACTGATTAACATACAAGCATGTCCTAAAAGAGGAACACATGGCACAGTATCCCTGAAGAAACCACATCTTTTCATACTTAAAAGATAGAAAAGTGACCAAGTTGTGCAGAGCTGACTGGTGGCAGAGTTACTCCAGTCGAAGCTTATTGGATCAATGGCTTTAAACTAGAGTAAGTTTGCAAACCATTTCAATGTAAATTCAGACCTATACTATCAAACTGGGCAAAAACAAGTCTAATTTCTTTTATACATTTCTCTACATTCTGATATAGAAACTCGTAAGGAATCAAGGTAGCTTGAATGGGTGACAATTTCTTCTGTAAATACAGGAAGAAATGTTTGTGCCTGGATTTTATTTCTGCCATCAGAAATGCAATGAAATAGTACGTGCATTCCATTTAATATTTTGGTCTGCAGACCATGAAATATTTTATTGAACTATCACATTAACAGTTACTGACTTTTCAGTTATTCAGTCTGTTTCCTGTTATTTATTGTGTGTGTGGCAGGGACAAACTAGATGTGACTTTATAAATTACCTGGGTCTGGGTTCCCCTAAGCCACCTTTCATTCCCCTTGGTCAGACAGCAGCTGCTGGGACCTCATTTCCCAAACACCACAGGGACCTCATTCGGATCAGGACGATGGTGCAGGGTAGGAAAGGGCTTCTGCCTTCCCTGCATGCCATTTCCCCAAACTGAAATGATCCCAGGGAGCATTATTTGTACTGTTGTGGAAACACACATGTACTGATGAAATAACAAGTACAGCTTTATTTGTCCTGCTCATCTCTTTTTCTTCAACTTAAACAGAATAAAAACTAAGGGAAATCTACTATACTCTGGAGTCACTAGAATTAAAAATGACCACAGAGTCTAATGCCATCAGAAATAGAAGAATAGGCAGTGCGCTAGGTGAGCTTACCTATCCCCAGAGCTTTACGAAATATTAAACTTGTTTCAGAGAGCCTGAATCTTTTATTCGGGGTCTGCAAACACTGGAACAATGGTCTAGAAAACAAGAGGTCATCCATCAGAGAGAATAATAAAAAAACAGAAAAGAATGACATGCATAACAATAGATGAAAGCCCCCCCCCCCCAGGATAAGAACTTCTACACTAAAACACAACCATTAGCAGTGATACAAGCACCCAAAGTTGCAACAAGGAGATTATGAGAGAGTTAGTTTTTTCCCCTTCAAAGTGCCAGGAACTATACTGGCATCATTTCCTTAGCCAATGCAAGGTATGCATCTCCTGTACATGTGTAGAAAGTACATGTATCTTGTGGCTTCTGTGTCTCTGCTTTTGCTCCTGCCCTATTCTGTTGTGTTTCCTTGCATTTTTTTGTTTTCTAATTTTTATACACACTATAAAAATCACTAAAAACAGAATGCGTATAGCCTAGAGTGGTTTCCCCATTGCTGCTGCAGTTGCTGATAAAGTGCACGGCAATGAGGATCCCACATGACAGGATTCCCTGCAGTTTCCCAGCAGCAGTCACTGTGGCTTTTCCAATTGTTTTTTAAAAATCGGCACTAGAATATGATTCCATCAGTATAACTTTATAACAATATGTACAACAGATTCTCTGAATTCCCAGCTTTTGTTTTTTTAGAAGTTTTTTCTATCCCCTTTCCTTGTGGAGATATACTTTTACTAGTGTTGAGAGGGTAATAAATTATACTGGTGCTTACAATGTGCCTGGGCTTACAAATATTCTTCTGAAAGATTTTAACCAGAATGAAATGTCCTTTAGATTTGTAATAAAGCTGTGTCACTTAAACTGTGTCTGGCCAATGCTTAGATCAGAGAACACATTGGACCACATGCAGGGCACCCATATTTCCTGAGGTAGTGTTGCCAGGTTTCTGCTTTGGGCAGGAGATTGTCCTGCCTACAGCCAGCTTCCTGCTGCTGCTCAACTGGGCAGCAGGAGAAAAATGGGGAGAGTGATCACCAGTATCCTGACACGATAACATCACTTCTGATGTCACTGAAAGGGAGGCATCGCTTCATAGACAACACTTACATTTAGAACTCCACAGTTAAAACAAAGAGTTTGGTTGAATGCTAGAGTGTTGCTGGCAATACAGTAATGTCACTGTTGGTCACACTGGAAGTGTTGCTGGTAAGCCCCTCCCCTTGACAGGTCAGTCTCCTGCCCTGTCCTGGAGGACAGTGGAATATAAATGTAATAAAGAGTGCCAAAGATTTCAGCCATAAAGCTACCCAATTTTGTGGCTTCCTGGTGCGAGGTGCAAACAGGAACCTAAAATGGGGGCCTGGATTTTCCTTGTGCCAGTGTGATGCAACCAGTGACAAAGAGCATGATCATGCTAGCCCAGGTGTAGTGCAGTCTGCAAGGAGGAGCACATGTACAGTGATGCCCAGGTTCACAGTCTAGTGAACAAGACCCAATGCAGCCTACAAAGAGGAGCACAGCACAAAAGAGCCCAGTTCTGCCCTGTGCCATCCCAGGCCCTGTCCAACCTGCAAGAAAGAGCCCAGTGGTGTTTTCTCTTCAGCAACCTGTTTGCCTTCCTTCAGGTAGGGAGTGTGGTGGAAAGGGGGTGGTTCTAGGGCTGTTTGGGCAATCCAGTCCACCGTAGAAACGTTATCTATACTGGTTAGATTGACAGCTTGAGTTCCTTAAGAACCACAGGCTGTATGTCACCTGAACTTAGAACCTTATTCTTTTTAATTTGACTGGAAGTCCTAGAACTTCATCTCTCATCACCTGTTTTCCTGTTCTTCAAACACTCTTTTTCAACACAGCCACTCCAGTGCAGTTGCCCTACACTTTCCAGAGTGCAAAGAATTCATTTATTGAAAGAATTTGCTGTCAGATACATCCCTGTTTTCCTTTTGATTGCTTAATCCTTCCTGGAAGGCGTGGCATGGAGACTGGCATTCAAAACTTTGATGCCTTCAGTAAATGTGAAGCAACTACAGAGAAAGGTTTGAGGAGACAACAAAGTCTTACAGAGGGCTGTCAACTCCAGGTTTGGAAATGCCTGGAGATTGGAGGGTGGCAACTGGGAGAGAAGGGGACGGACCTTGGTAAGGTATAACGCCCTGTAGCCCACCTTCCAAAGCCATTTTCTCCAGGAGAAGCAGAATAAATGCTTTAGATAAACAGACACAAAATAAGCGATTTATGTCGTCTGGAGATCCGTTAGACTCGAGTCCAGTAATTCCAGATCTCCCCTCCCCACTGGAGGTTGGCAACACTGTTCATGAGGCAGCTTCACCATCCGCGCACCCCAAAGGGCCGGGGTTGCTTAAGCGAGATGAAGCAATTGAAGCAGGGGAGCAGCAGGTGCGGCTGTCAATGTCACCGTCGCCAGCAGTCCACAGCGATCAGCAGCAGCAGCACGAGGAGAGGCCGCCCTGTCTGCGTGGCCGTCAGCGCTCCCCACCGTATCTCGGGGGGCGGAGAAACCAGGAGCTCAGAGCCCTGACTGCCTGCCTGCCGGCCGGCCCAACAACTCCTCCCCGTTGACTGCAGCGAACGTGGCAGGCTGAAGAGGCTGGTGCAGAAGCGCTTCCCGGGCTTGCCCCTCCCCGGCCATTTTAGAGTCTGGAGCCGGCAAGAAGCGGGGCGTGGAGGGCTCAACATCGAGACGCGCCGGGAGCTACTGGCGAAGGAACGCCGCCGCCGCGAGGCCTGAGCGGCCAGTTCCGTCTCCTTCAAGGCCGCTGCAGTCCCTTTCAGGTGAGGAGAAAAGACTGGCAGGGATTGGTGCGGATGGGACCTAGCCTGAGGCCCTTCGCTACTCGAGATCGCGTCAAAGTAGCTCCTTGAGGACTTGGGTTTGGGGGGTGAAAGGGGCAGAGACGTGGCACAGAGATGTGCGCGTGCGTAGAGCACTATCTGCGTTGCTTCATGGGAAATGTAGTTCCTGTCTCACGACATAGTGACTGTAATAAGAGGCCGTTCAGCCTGCTCGAGCAGTTCTACAAAAGGAAATCCCGATAGCACCATCGAAGGTGCGTGGTACCCTGGTAATTGTGGCATTCCCAATTAATTTCTAAGCAGATTTGGTGCCTTCCGTGTTGACTGTGAAAGTTCCTCCCGAAGGGGGTGGGGGTGGAGTTGAGACCATATAGTTGGTTGGGATAGCACTGTTGCATGTAAAGGGCACCCGATGTGGAGGGAACGGAGGGGTACGTCATAATCGCTGCTCTCCAGTTTTAAATGTGGGTAGCCCCTTCTGTGTTGGCTAGACGCTATATTGTGAGTCTGGATGCTACCACCATTTCAACTTTGCCCTGAACTGGGATGACCTGGTCTAGAGGCAATGCTGGATATTGGGGAATCTGCAGTATAACTTTCACTCAGCTGGATGGTTTCCTGGGTGGGATTTATATGTCCCATAAATGTTATCAATTGTTATATCTGGGTTCAGAGGAAGAAATTGTCTTCCATGTCTAGCGTCTAGTGATTCTGAATATCTTTCTGGTGTGTGATATGTTCCCTAGAGTTGTTTGTTCTGCAGCATCATTCCTCATGGCATCTACTCTGTAACCCACAGTGCACCACTAACACAGAAGTTGTAGCTGGCAGAGTTAGTAGGAACTACAGTCAGCAGCACAGCCAGTTGTAGGAGGGACACCTGCCACCTTAGTGTTTTAAGTGTGGCCTCCCATGCATAGATTCCCATTGCTCCATATGACTAAACTGAACAATAATGCTCTATTGACTTTAAAGGGGAAAGGATTAGGAACTGTAGTCCCAAAAGCTTTTTATGGGAGAGCCATACCTGAGGCCATCATGCATAGTTTGTGGCTTTTGCCAAGGCCCCATTTAGAGATTCAGTTTTCCCATTCCTCTTCTTATGTGGCTGCTGTGACAGATGACACCTGGTGTAGTGAAACACACTTGTTAAGGAACAAACGAATAGAAAGTTTGCAAGTGAACTCCAGCACAGATCTTAAGAATAGTTGCTATAGTTAAACAGTCAACTTCCACAGAACAACTGGAGCCAAAAAAGAACCAACTCAAACATGCAAATGTGCATCAGTACCAGCTACTGGTAGGGATGGTTCTATAACCATTAGAGTGGCATAGTGGTTAAAAAAAAAGCTGTATGCATGAGTCTCTTGTCCAAATGTCCTTCTGATGATAACTTACAACCACTGTGTATCTGAGTCATAAATTTTATGCTCATAGCAACCTTTGTGAATACAATACAGCACCTTTCCAAAAGGTGGTTCTGACCAGAATAAATTCTATGGATTGCACCCATTTAAATGCAGAAAAGGAAGCTCAGAGTTCTCCTGCTTGAGCTCTTGATTTCTTCCCTTTTGTCTTGGGCCTGCGAAATAGTTAGCAATATTGTCAAGTCAAGTTGCTGACCTCCTACATTCTGTTGCTGCCTAGGCTGTCTCAGGTGACCGTTTATAACATGAGTGCAAGGTGGGCACTCCTTAACTACAAGTCAGATATTTGTAAGCATCTGTACAATCTAATCAATAATTTGAAACTCGCTTTTTTATCTAGTAGCTCTTAAAAGAGGAAATTCTAATGTACAACTTTTGCTTGCCCGGGGTCCCCCATATACCTACAAAGAAATTAGCAATTCTCCCAAGTTAGGCTTCAGGCCTTCTTTTTCATGTTGCTGGCTGGTCTGACTGAGGTATGTGCCTTTACAGCTTATAGCACGGAGGATCAGCTTTTTCCACACGTAGTCCATGACTATTTGTTCTCAGTAGCTGTTTACATGTTACAGCAAATGCATATACAATCTGTATACAATGTACAGTTGATTTTTCTTCATATGTGCACTGAGTAATTCTTATGTTATATTGGATGCATGTACAGTGGACTTTGTGATTGAAACCATGCATGTATCTAGGTACTGGTCCCAGTTTTCATTTGTAATGTAAATGTACATTGTCTCTTTATTACAAACAGGTGTACACACATACATGCAGCATGTATGTGTGTTCACTGTAACATGTAGGTTTACCAGGCCCCCGCCAGGGGCAGGCGATCCCCTGCTCTGGAGCTCCTCCTCCCAGCACTGACCAGCTGGCCAGCAGGGGACTTACAGGCGCGAAAATTAGGCCTAGAACTGCGTTGCTGGCACAATGCAGTGATGTCTCTTCCAGCATGCACTTAGCGAGGGGGCTGTGGCTCAGTGGTAGAGCATTTGCTTTGCATGGAGAAGGTCCCATGTTCAATCCCTGGCATCTCCAGTTGGAAGGACCAGGTAATACGTGATATACAGGATCTCTGCCTGAGACCTTGGAGACCCCTGCCAGTCTGAGGAGACAATACTGACCTTGACGGACCAATAATCTGATTCAGTGTAAGGCAACTTCATATGTTTATGTGATGCTCTAGTATTTGGGCAAAAACTCTATGGTAAAAATGACTTCTACTGTAGAGTTTTTGCCCAAATACCTGAGCATCCTCATGTCGCTGGCAATATGATGGCATCACTTCCGGTAGGCACTGGAAGTGCCATCACCACCTCGCCAGCTACACAGGCTTGCTGGTAAGCCCCCACCCCTCCCTCGCCAGTTGGTACCTGGCAAACCTAGTAACATGTGATCAGAACTTGATGTAGACTGATTTAAGCTATTTCATCAAACTTCACCCTTTTCTCTTTTTTAAAAAGCGTGAAATACCTTTAAGAGACAGCCCCATGAGTATGTCACCTTTCAGCCCAATGAGAGCCACCACAGAGAGCTTGGTCTGAGGCAGATGTGGTGAGTGAAGTGCTTTGGGTACAGAGCTTTCCTTACTGTTGAACACTAGTAGAAATTGGTACTTTTAATGTTCCAGGCCTAGATCTATCCAGTGCCATAACAGTTTTGTTTGGGGGAAATGTTTGAGTTGTTTTTTGTTTTTGTTTTGCCTTCAGCATCTTTTTCTCTCTTTCAGCTGTGTCACTGAAGAAAAATGATGGAGGAGAGTGGTATAGAGACAACTCCACCTGGAACCCCTCCACCAAGCACAGCAGGGGCTACTGCTGCCGCCACCCCAGCCCCCATCTCATTAGGTATAAGAGCTTCATAAATGACTGGTCTTATCTGTTCATGTGTTGTGAAGCTTAGCAGTTTGTCCATAACAGTAAAATCAAATGTTGCAAACAATATAATTACAATAAACATTTCAAGCTAATAAGTGGTTTCTTTCTAATCCATAAAAATGTGCTTTATACATACAATGTCATTTGAGAATGTGCTGAGAATGTATAACATTTATTTTGTATGGAATTACGCTAAAGTAGTTGAAATTGAAGAATACTCAGAAGAACAGTAACCTAACATAGAGGGACTCTGTAGCCCATTTATATTGACATCAGTCCTTGCATAGCATTTCCTGTTGCCTTTTTCAGGATTCATGTGACCTTGCTGTTAGTACCTCTGCTTCAGGGTATGGCTATTCAAAGTCTCTTTTTTCTAAAGTTATCTTTTTGATAGAGAAATAACATTTTCTCCAGATTCAGCTGGCAAAATGTTATTTGATGAGCTTTCATCTCACTGTTTCTTTTAATTCTGATTTACAATAAAATTGATAAAAGAATATTTTTTTAAGTTATACATAAGTAATATGGAATAGTAGAACAGTCACAACACTGTTAACAACAATAAAATATGATTCTTAGGACTGAAAAGACTTTGTTTTTCTAAAACCCACAATAGAAAGGCTTCTTTTTCAAAAGGGTTCCATAGAATATGCTCCAGCACCAACACAGCCTTGCTCCTTTTATATCAGTTTGCTTCCAGAGTGCTTTCTGCAGGCCTGGAGAAGAATGTCCTGTCCCTCCCAAAGAGATTTTTAATGCATCAGAATGGGCAGGTGAAGCTTTTCTGTGTCTTGGAGAAAAAATACCATCACCTAGTAAATAACATCCCATGAAGCCTCTGATAAAGGCACACAAAATTGTTCTCAAGGCTTGCAAGCATAAGAAGAGCCCTGCTGGATCAGACCATTGGTCCATCTAGTCCAGCTCCCTGTCTCACACAGTGGCCCACCACTTCCTCTGGAGGGCCAACAGATGGGCAGTCTACTCAAGGCGGGGCTTCATGCAAGTGGTTCCATAAGACTTCCAGATTCTAGATCTGGACAATTTAGGGGCGGTGGGGGGTGGTCAAAACCAACATTTTGAACAAGGCCAAAAGAAGCAACTGGAAACCAGTGAAATGCCTTCATCAACAGTGTAATGTACCAGCCTAACAGACTTTTAGTTAACAATAAGACTACCATATTCTGGACTGCCTGAAGTTTCCAAGCCATCTTCAAAGACAGCCCATGTAGAATGTTTTACTGTGGTCCAGTAGGGAAGGTAGCAAAGCATGTAAATAAGCCACTGCAGTATATAGATTTTCTAAATAAATTACAGTGGCCAAACCCTTAACCCTAAAAAGAGGGCACAATTGGCAGATTTGCCAAAGTTTAGAAAAAAATACACTCTAGGAAATAGATGCTGCCTGATTCTCCATGAGCAGACCTGAGACCGAGAATGTTGCTAGAATGTGTACCTAATACTGAGCGCACAGGATGACTGATAGTACCTGGGTCATATCTGAAGGAAGCGGCCTGCAGTTGCCAATACAGAGGTGAAAAGGGGAGGTAAACTGAACGACATTTATGGCAGGGGGATTTTGGAGTGGAAGTGAGCACTGTGGTCCACCACCAAGCACTTCTCCAAAGGTGCAATCTAGAGCAGAGCTACACCTTTCTAAGCCCACTGACTTCACATTTAGAGGTTGTAACTCTGCTTAGGATTGCAGTACAACTGACCCTTCAGCGAAACATTTTGCAGAGGTGAAGTGTGTCTCCTTTCACAACAGGCAATGCACTTTCTTCCAGATCAGCTTGTCTTCCTTTCATTATTATCTGAAATTTTTTAGTAAAATTTGAGATCAGTTTCTCTGGAATTAGTAAAAAAAAATCCTATCCCGTGTACACTTATCAGGCATTAGATCACCCATATAGTGTTTAAAAGCTGTCAAAGCGTAAGGTGTTTATCCAGATGATCCCCTGACTTAGGGTAAATGCTTACATTTTGTAGCAGGCTCATTGATAAACATTTAATTGTAAGACAATTTATCTTGCAGAGTTACTGTTGAATTGACTGTTGAAACAGCGAAGGTTGTTAACCACTGAATTTTCAGCACTGCATCTTTAAAGTGCTCATTAGAAGGAATTGTTAATCTGCTACAGGTTTCAGATTCTCTTCTCAGATACTTGAATGGTGCAGAAAATTTAATAGAACTCTAATGAAAATGTGCCTTCTCTCTCTTTCCTCACCCTCAGCTGCTCCACTTCCTCCTCCAGACTTATCTTCTGCCTCATCTTTTCCTCCCCAAACATTCTCCTCACCTTTACCACCCACACTGTCCTCACTTCCTTCTATGATATCTCCAGCTCCTTTGCCTTTTGTGCCTTCTGCATCAATTTCAACTGGTGCCCCCCTTGCTGTTCATAATCCACCTTCAGTAGCCCCTCCAATCACATCAGCTTTCTGCAGTTCTGCTCCCCACCTCACACCACCTCCTCCACTAAGTTCTGCTCCTGGCCCTGTGCTTTCTGCACCCCCGACTGGTCCCCCCATTTCAGGTTTTTCTATTACTTCCACCTATGATATTACCAAAGGTCATGCTGGCCGAGCACCACAGACACCACTGATGCCATCATTTTCTGCGCCTCCAGTCACAGGTAAGATTGTGTTCTAATATAACATTTCAGAGGCAGGGGCAATTATCAGTATAAAAGAGCAAGAGTCCAATAGCTTCTTAAAGGGTATGAGCTTTCATGAATGACTGCTCACTTCTGCTACTGGACTCTTGCTCTTTTCTACTGCTATAGACAAACTAACATGGCTACCCATCTTGAAAGATCAGTATATTTACTTAAAGAAACAACTGTTAAATCTCTGTCCAGGACTGTTGGCTAATTCTTAACTATGCATTTTGTCAAATGTAATTCAGTTCTAGAATCTTGTGTCCCCAGAGTATAGCTCTTAATATGGTAAAGTACAAGAGTGATCCTTGGTCTCGTGCACTCTCCACCACCTCGCTTGTGTAAACCAGGGCCTACATGCATAAATATACAGTCTATTTTCTCCTTTGTTGCAGCTAAATTATTGAGGTTTCAAGGCATTTAGATACATAAAGGAGCTTGTAAAATCCACATGCTTGAGCCATTTGTGAGCACGACCTAATTGTGAAGGGGATGGATAGTTGAGCAGAAAAGAAACACACTTTATGAGTGTGAAGACCCCTTATCTGGGGAGGACTGGTTTCCCTTTAAAAATGTACTTTATGTTTTGTTCTACTGGGTATATCTGGCTGCCACCAGGAAATTTTAAGGCTTTCCAAACCTTTTCCCTTCACTTTGGCTCTTTACTGGGTACGTAGGTCGAGTTGAAGGCTCACGAGGTACTATGTGGTCCTGGGAAGTATTTCTTTCAGAGCTGATATACTTAAATAAAAGAAGATTTATTGAAATAATTCATAAATAAAAGGGTAGAACCATGTAACCAGTAATGTGAATATTTTGAACAATTGCTTGGTGTCTCACACAAGATCTGCTCCCTTACTGACAGGGATCTTTCAGGTAACTCTGTAACTCTTTTAACTATACTTTACTGTTTCATAGACACTCAGCTTCAGCTTATAACTGTTTCAACACCAAACCGCTTGTCTCTTTTCTTCTCATACACAGAACTGAACTCTCTTATATCACACACAAGACTGCTTCTCTCCCAGACCTCAGAACGAACTAACTGATAACTGTCTTTATCAACTGTCAAACCTGTAACTGTCACTCTTGACGGACATACATATCCATTCAGAACCACTTCCAAACCCCCTCCCCCCTCTGTCAATCACCAATCACACCACTCTTGTCTCTTCAACCACTCTAATATATCTCAGCCATGCAACCAAACTTTTAAAGAGACACACACACATAAAAACAAGGAATCATTACAATGAGGCTTACTAAAATAGTTCTGTACCAAGAAAAGCTGGATTCTATGGTGTGTGTTGTTTTGCCATTGCTAGTCATAGGAGCAAAGAATTATGAGGGGTACTGAAGCCTTGCCTTGCCTACTAGCTAGTTATCTCACTTGGCTGATTTATCTGGCTTCACATTTTTCACCAGGCATTGCTTGCAAAGTTTTTAGCATACCTTTGCAGTCATAAAGACCATTGCTTTTTAATGAAAGTTTACTTTCTTAAATAGCTAAATTTTGTGCCCAGTACCATATTTTGTGGCTTGGTTTCCCTGCTGCTCCCCCCCCCCCAACAGGATTGGAGTGTCATTTTGGGCAGCTGTGGGAAGAGGGACAACAAAAAAGTTATGTTCTGTGGGTGGAAATCCTTGTGCCCATGGAAAAACTATTGGATCCAAGCCTATACTCTTTCTCAGCTTCCAGTGAATACACACAGTGCTGCATCTTCATGACAGAGTCAGTTTAAGAATCCCTCAGTCTGCTGCTGAAGAAATAAATGACTACGTTTTAAGTTCAAATAGCTGGTAGCACCAGACTTCATTCAATGAAATTTTGTTTGGAGTCAGGACTTGTATGCAATTCTTTCTTTCTCTCTCTCTCTCCCCCCTTCCTTCCTTCCTTCCTTCCTTCCTGTTATATGTCTGACAAAGTAATTGAAATAGTTTACACTTGTTATTTTAACATGCAGTCAGCTAAAACTTGGTAATCTAAAACCTTTGCTGATGCGTAACGGTCAGAATCCAGTCCAATTAATGAACTGCAGTATAAATAGATTGCGCCATTCCATGACTAACAATAGCAAAATAATGTGTGCCATAAAGCTTAACTTTTTGCTGCAGAATTTTGATTTTTTTTTTAACATACATATTTATTTATTTAGTTGGCTTTATATCCCGCTCTCCCCTTAACGGGCTCAGGGTATAAAATACAATGCAATTAAAACTACATAAAACACAATATAAAATAATATAACTCATATGTGCCATACAACTCTAGTAAAAAGCCAGATACCTCAGTGGTTGATGGTATTAGAATTTAAGTTTTTTGAGATCTTAAAATTTAGGATCTCAGGACCCAGGCTACAGATGGGGGCTGGCCTAAGGAGGGCGACACCCACTGCCTCAACCAAAAGCCCGGCGGTTGCAGACCTAGGTGGTCTGTTTATAGTGAATCACAAGTTGGTATTCCAAGTAATTTTTCCTGAGTTAATGATTCCAGAGAAAAGGAGAGAAACCTTTGGGAATCTTTCAGAAAGAAAATAATCAATATTTTAAAGCAATATCCTACAACTAGCAGCCACTAAACATGATTGTTATTTTGTAGATTTCTACCTCAAGTTATTTTAGTCCTCCTAAATCTGTGTTTACATTCTTTTCTAGTGATCCTTCCACTCTAGTGTGGATGTTATTTTTGTGTTTCATTTATAACATTTTTACTGTCCCCTTCCATACCAAAATAAAGAATGTACTCTCACTGAGGAAAAAATGTTATGCTTTGAACATATGAATTCTGTTTCATTGAAATATATTCTATAAATAGCTTTAGTATTCCTTCTAGGCATATGTCTATTCTCCTTGAATATGACTTTCCAAAACCTTTGCTCCTAAATAATCCAGTTAGATTAATCTTCTGCAGTAGTAGTGGCTTTTAGTAGTAATAGTTTTTTGTTTTTAAACTAATGAATGCTGTCAAACACATACTGTTTTCTGAACAAGTAAAAATGATAGAATTAATTTATACATTAAGGAATCCCAGGTTACAACAGAATGAACTGTGATGTATTTATTTGTACTGTTGCTTCTCAGGTGTCCTGACAACCGGTGTAACACAGCAGACTTCTGTACCACCATCATTAGCATCTGGTACTGGAAGTGGTTCCGCAATTACTTTCCCAGAGGAGCGTGAAGACCCCAGGGTAGTTGGCATGCCAATGGAAGCATCTGCCGGAGGACTGTGGGGCTTCATAAAAGTAATGGTCACTATATGTTTACAATCCTGATGGAAATCTTTCTTATAAAACAGACTGAAATGAAATCAAACAAACTGAAATATTTGCAGTCACCAATTAGAACAGGCCTGTATAACATAGTTCCCACTGGGATGTGGCACCTATCCTGCCTAATAGTCTCTAGGGCATGGGTCCCAATCATGGCAGCAGTGAACCCCTGGTGCCCCCTGACAGCTCCCGCCAAGTGTTTTTTAGAAAGTGGGTGGAGCTTGGTGAGGTTTTTGCCCAGCAGGACATCTGGTTGGTCATTGGCAATCTGATTGGCTGTGCTGATTAAAATCACATTCTTTCAGCAGCATCTGCCATTGGTGTGTTGGTTTTATTCTATTTCACTCCTCTTTTGTGGTGTATTTTTAAAAAATTGCCTCTCTTTTCTCCTGTACTTGGATTTCCTCTCTCTCTCTGTCTGGCATCACCCCCCCCCCCCCCCGCAGCCATTTTGTGGTTGCCCCCACCCCCCTGTGTCAGAATTCTGACGGTGTTCACAGCTTCAAAAATGTTGGGGACCCCTGTTCTAGGGGAATTCCAAATATCTACTGGTTGCAGCTCCTTTCCACAATTGTGGGAACACATACATATGTAAAAGCACCTGAGTTAATTGAAAATGCTAATAGGGACAGGGAAGTACCTGCATTACTGTGCTAGTATTACTTCTCAAAGACAGTACTGAGTTAAATTTGTAGAAAACTTCTTTTCCATGATTAACAGAGCAAGGCAGCTCTCTTGTCTTATTGACCACCAGAATGGTTTGATTTGTTCATCCCTTGATCACACATGTGCTATTTCACATGGCAGCATCTGTGATTTCTTCTCTTCTGTGCCCATGGTGTTCCTTGCTTTTGTTCTTTTGCAGACCTGTCCCATCTGTCTTGCTCTGCCAAAGATCACATAAAGGATGATTTCCCCTGCACAGCTAAGGAATTGTATACAGCATTTCATGGAAATGGTCAAATACAAGATTATCCTTTTGAATATTACAATGGCCCATGTAGATTAATAGCCTATATTTGGCTCACTTCTCACTGCAGTTGCAGTTGTGACTGGATTGTTCCACTTTTGGCTACAGGTGTACTCTTAGTTTGTGACATGTCAGAACATTTTTCTGTAAGGGAACGTTTCATCGTGGGAGTCCTCAGTTAGCCTTAAATGATACAGTCCAGAAGCAGGTTTACTGCTGCACTCAGAGCATTATGGTATGAACCATTATCAGAGAAAATTTCTAAAAGCACAAAGTTTCCTGATAGAGGATTCCTGTGCTTCTTCATTATTCTATTACAGGGGTACCCTACCTTTTTGAGCCTGTGGGCACCTATGGAATTCTGAAATAGTGTGGTGGGCACAGTCATAAAATGACTGCCACAAAATGGCTACCGTAGCAGGCAAAGCTGGCACAGCTTACTGTCAGTCACATGATGAAGATACTTATGCTGTGGTGGCAGCTGCTGCCAAACCAACACTTTTTAAAAAATCTGTACAACCAATCAAATCTCCAAAAGTTATTCAGAAGCCTTGCTGGGCTGAAGCCCCACCCGGCCCCGCCCACTTTCTAAAAACACTTGGCAGGCACCAGAAAAGGCATGAGTGGGCATCATGGCGCCCACAGGCACCCTGTCAACAACTTTTGTCAGCTATAGGAAATGGGACAGCTTGCAAGGATGGAGTGATAAACCCTTGGGCAGGCTACCATTACAGCTCTGGGAGTAGCTTCTTCTACCCCAGCAGTGCCGTGTTTTCTCACCCCTGCAAGGAAGAGACTGCATCCAAAGGCCAGAATCTTTAGTGACTTTTAGTATTTTGCAAAGTCATTGCAAAATACCAGTGCATGGGAGAAAGAGAGATAGTAGCCAATGAATTACTAAGTATGCGAAGTTTGCAACCTGATATATGCAACTAAAAAGTAACAATGAATCATGGGGGAAAATAAATTTAATTGATGATATTTGTAACCTGCTTTTGCCCCAAGGAGCTCTTGGCATTGAACATGCCATTATCCAATTGTTTCTCCTTGGAATGTTGTAAAGTACATTAGGTTACTAGATCGCAAGTAGCCAAAGGTCGCCCATTAATTTTATTGCTGATCAGCAATGCAGTCAAATATTAGCTCTGTCTTTGGAAACATCTTGCACATATTCCATATGTGAGTGAGCATTTCTGAGGGCTAACTGTGGAGCAGCAATCCTGCAATGTACTGCTTACTAAGAGGTTCCTAACTAAGCATTGTTTGCACTTAACTGTCCTTAGAGGACTAAGTAGATTTCATTCTTTTCCCCAAAGGCAAAGGGATCAAAGAGGGATGTAGCAGTTCCTAATTTAGTTACCCCTTTGCATGCAAGAAATCACAAAAGGGATAAATGCAATCATGTGGCAAAAGAAATTGTGAATCTGATATACTTTCAATAAAGTTGATTCATTTGAAAAAAAAGAAAATCAGCTTCACTGATAAATTTCATTCATAGCTTTTTCGTACAGTAAGAGGAAGTGTCCTTTACTTTCAGTCATATATTCTCCTCTGGCGCTCCCAAAGCAGGCAGCAGAGGAAACCTAGACCATTTAAATAAAACTGAAATTATTGTGGTATATTTATTATATATGTGTATATATGTAATGAAACAGTCTGCTCCCCCCTTGATATCTGTGTCATTCAGTTTAGTCCTATTGGGTGGAACTCTTGTTTCAGTTTCCAGTTTTGTATGTTAGCTGTAGCTGTGGGAGTTGTCCCCTGCATATAAACAGCTGATTTTTTTTGGGGGGGGGAGTTATATGCAAACGCAGCCACAGTGTGAAAGAGAAGACCAAAGTGACAGCAAAGTGAATTTAATATAGTGAATTTCTCCTGCAGGGTGTAGCTGGAAATCCTATGGTGAAATCAGTACTTGATAAAACCAAACATTCTGTAGAGACCATGATCACAACACTGGATCCTGGCATGGCTCCTTACATCAGTAAGTGAAGGCTAATGGGAACTGTTGTGGTATTTGTAAATCCAGATTGTTCGACAGGGATTATCTTCTGGTGAGATGTGTGTCTTTGCTTCAATGTGTTGGGATCTAAGGTGTTAAGAGCAGGTTGAGAAAGAAGTACTTTTCTCCCTTTCTCACAATACAAGAACCCGTGGCCACTCAATGAAATTGCTGAGCAGTCTGGTGAGAACTGATAAAAGGAAGTATTTCTTCACCCAAAGAGTGATTAACACATGGAATTCACTGCCACAGGAGGTGGTGGTGGCTACAAGCATGGACAGCTTCAAGAGGGAATTAGATAAGCATATGGAGCAGAAGTCTATCAGTGGCTATTAGCCACAAGGGATAGATAGGAACTCTCAGGCTGGGGCAAGTGATGTTTTGTATTCTTGGTGCTTGGGGGAGGGGCAACAGTGGGAGGGCTTCTAGTGCCCTGGCCCCACTGCTGGACCTCCTGATGGCACCTGGTATTTTTGGCCACTGTGTGACAGAGTTTTGGACTAGATGGGCCATTAGCCTGATCCAACATTGGCTTCTCTTACGTTCTTATGTTCTTACTGCTTGATGTACTTTGGCATTGCTGACATTGCCAAGAAAGGTAACCATTATGCAAGTTTTCCACCTGTGTACTTCACATGAATACAAAGTTGACTAATAATAAGTGAAGAACCTCATAGATTTGGAGCATTAGCTCAGACAGATGAGGAACTACCAGGGCATTGTGATGATTTTGCTGAATTCTTTGCTGATAAAATCTCTGATCTCCTCTAACCTGGACATCCTTGTTTTAAATAACAAGCCAGGTTGGTGGTGCCAACTTACCCATGTTTGATGGATAGTTTCAGGTTAAGCTTTTCTTCTGGTGTGGATTGGAGTGTGAAACCTACAACTTCTAAATTGGATCTGTGCCCTTCATGGCTAATTAAAATCTCCCCTACATCAGTTAATTTTTGGTTGGACAGAATTGTTAACACTTCATTATTGGAGGAAACTTTCCCTTCAAAGTTAGAACATGCTGTAATAAGACTATTATGGAAGAAACTGTCATTGCCTTTAGATGATGTTAAGAGTTACTGACTTGTTTCCAGCCTTCCATACTCAGGCAAACTGGTAGCAAGGCAACTCCAGGAATACTTGGAGGAAACATCTGCTCTTGACCAATTTTAATCCATCTTCAGACCTGGTTTTGATAGTGAGGCAGTGCTTATTGCTGTGGTGAACGGTTTCTGGCTGCAAACTGCCAAGGGGAACTCCTCCTTGTTGATTTTATTGGATGTGTTGGCAGCTTTTGATACTGTCAATCATACCATCTTAATAGAGCACCTGGAAGGCCTAGGGATAAAAGGGTTGGCATAAAATAGTTCTGCTCCTGTCTGGCTGACAGAAACCAAAGCGTGACTGTTGGTTATAGGCCATCATATGTGGAATGTGATCTGTGGTGTCCCTCAGGGACTCATCCTTTCACTGATGCTCCTTAACATATACGTGCCTCCTTTGGTGGAGATTGTCTGGAGGCTTCGGAATGCAATACATGTGATGCACAACAATACATTTCTTTATGTACAGAGATACAGAGTGGAATTATTTTGGCATACCTTTAGTGGAAATAACTAATGAATGCCTCTGATAGCTGGTAGTTACAGTTTTACAGTTTGATGCATTTTAGTTTGTGTGTTTAGCTATGTTTTTTATGAAGAAGTGAGCAGTGACTCACGAAAGCTCGTACCCTACCACAAATTTTGTTAGTCTTTAAGATGCTACTGGACTCTTACACTTTTCTGTGTTTTTAACTGTAGATGTTTATATTTGTAATCCACCTTGGACATTGTGGAAAGGCGGGATATAAATATTTTAAGTGAAATAAATAAGTAAACAATATCATTAATGTGCAAACAGGAGAATAAATTCATAAGGGGTTTAACTAGTTATTCTGATGGTGGTGCACATAGTGGTGTACACCAAGTGTTTATTCTCTTATTTTCACAAACTTTAAGGGGCAATCAAGCAGGTAAAAATGCTTATCTCTGCTTCAAAAGAGGGTCACCCTTAGCACTTTGTGCGGTGGCCCTCTCTTCTCTTTGCTGCAAGAAGAAAAAAGATCAGTTTTCCAACCATAGTTTGACTCCGCTGTAGGTGTCTCCGCACGTGTCAGATGGTTTTAATATGCTTATTCTTTTACAGGATCTGGGGGAGAGTTGGACATAGTTGTCACTTCTGTAAAAGAGGTCAAGGTTGCAGCCATAAGAGATGCTTTCCAAGAAGTTTTTGGAATGGCCACAGTTACAGGAGAAGCTGGACAGTCAAACATTGCACCACAACCTGTCGGCTATGCAGCTGGGTTGAAAGTGAGTAACCATCGTATGGAAAGCCTGACAGGAAAATAACTCATAATATTTGGAGAGAATTGCAATAAAAAGTATAGTATTTCTTGGTCCGCAATCAACCATAACTTGCAATGTTTTTTAAAGAAGGTCTTTTATAGCATGACCAGATTTTAAAATGCACCAGAATACAATAAAGACCTTCAGCATACTCATACAACTTCCCAAAAGGACCTCTCTGATTCCTAACAGCTTCAGAATAGCTTATAACCGGCAGATAGCCTATGTATTAAATCGGGCTGATCAGCCCGATTTAATACATAGGCTATGTGCCGGTTATAAGCTATTCTGAAGCTGTTAGGAATCAGAGAGGCCCTTTTGGGAAGTTGTATGAGTATGCTGAAGCAGAACTGATGTTTGTATGAAAAAGAAATATCGAAACGAAACGGTTACTCCGGGGAAGTTCGTCCTTCACTTCTTTATGACGTCTTGCATGTTCATCTCGCGGCGTCTACACTGAAAAAAGAAAAAGATTAAATATTATGGAATGATTATTCTGTCATTGGTTATACAGTATTTTGTATTGGTTGCACTATTGCAGTATTCTTGTATGTAGCACGATTGTCATACTGCTACCCCCGTTGTTTGTTAATTATTACAATAAAGCCCTATCAGGAGGAATTCATCCTCAGGTGCACAGAAACAGGAGATTACTTCCCAGTAATATGATAAACACTGGGAAACAATTATGATACCCTTCATCTCCGCCGTTTGGGGTTGGATCACGCAATATGTCAGCAGAAGGTTTTGATAGTTACAGACCTTCTCTGCTCCCTCCACTCAAGCCCCCAGCAGCCACTTCTGGCCCTGGTGAAGTTTATCGCTGGGGTTGTGAGACTTGTGTAAACTTACAGCCATGTAGATTACAAGGCTGCAGTGGGAGGATGAAAGAGGTGAAATAGCCTTCCTTGCTGCTTCTGTCAATGGAGCTCCACTGGTGTTAGAGAAAGGAATTAGTGATTTTGCCCCCTTTCCCCTCTTTACTGCATGCATCCCACTGACCTCTGTGGCTGTTACTCCACACAGGTCCTGCTATCCCAGGAATGAACTGCTGGGCGAGGCAGGGCTCCTGGGGGCTTGAGTGGACTATCAAAATGAAATGGCTGCTGGGGGAGGCAGGGACAGCCTGCAATCCTTGTGTTGTATTGAACCCACTGGTTTTCTTTCGGCTTCCTTTGGTGTGTAGCTGTTCTGTATCTTAAGCAGCAGAAATGACTTTCTTTCATCACTTCAGTGCTATGTTGAGTCCCATTCTTACCAACTGCATTCATCTCATTTAGGGAGCCCAAGAAAGGATTGACAGCTTGCGCAGGACAGGAGTGATACACGAGAAACAGCCTGCTGTGTCTGTTGAGAATTTTATCGCAGAACTGCTTCCTGACAAGTGAGATGCTTTAATGTGTTCATCAGAATAAAAGTACACGCTGTATTGCATCTCTGGGCTCATAAAAAGTGACTACTACATTGGAGAGGAAAAAGAGTTGTCGTCTGCCTGTAGCTGATACCCGGTAGTTTTTGCTTTGCTACCTTGCATCACTGCCCTTAGTGCTTTAAATCTGACAGGGTATGATCCATGATTAAACATTACAACATACAAACACATTGGTATTTACACATTTGTACGGGCTTATTCGTGAAAATGTAAGTCTTAGTTTAAAGAACGGTTGAGCTTGAACAATGCATGCAATAAGCACCTAACTCTTGGACCTTCATCTACTGTGCCTTTACTCTGAAACTCCTTGCTGGTATGAATGTTGTGTCTTCTGTGTTAATTAGTTAGGATACGAGCAGTGCAATCATAAGCATGTATTGCAGGCCCAGGGGCAAGGAAGGGAGCAAGGATGAGGAAGGAAGTACCATGACACAAACCAGTTTTGGAAAATTCCAGCCATGCAGGAGCACTGGTACAGCATGGGGATGAATCCTGCGTCAATCAACCTGCCTGCTGCCTGGTATCCCCCCCCCCAAGCCTCCCTGTTGGGGGGGGGGGACTGTGGAGTGGCAAGCCCCAGGATCCTCATGGGTGCCAGTCACTGCATGGTTTCCTTGCCACCTCGTGGTGAGAGCCAGCCAACAGCCCCCAAGCTGGGCATGACGCTGAATGGCTCCACCCCCAGGAGCCCTTAAAGGAGTCCCCAAAATGGGGGAGGTGGATGTGCAGGGACAGGGTCCCGCCCCCAAAGGATCCATCTCAATGCCCAAACCGCCCAACCAAGCTGTAATGAAATAAGCTGTGGTGAAACACAAGGAACTAAATGTACTGAAACGCAACTTATAACAACTGAAAAGCATGGAGGGTGGGAGGGAAAGTCAGAACTGACAAAAGGTGAAGTCTCTGCAGCAGCCTTTCTAAATAGGGAAGGGGTAGACCAGAGTGAAAACTTCAAAGTCCAGGTCATCTTGGAGCTCTGCCCCTCGCAGGCTGTCCAGGGAGTATGTGATTGGCTGGCCTAGAGCTGCCGCTGAGGTCAAGACCCCTGAGGACCATCTGGCCAGCTTGGAGCTGGTGAAAGGCATTCCTCCACTCGGTCCCAGACCACAAATGTGGCCTCTGGGTAAGTGTGTGCTGCTGCTTCTTGGAAATTAGGACTGCTTCCTAAAAATGGTTTCCAATAATATAGTTTTAGTGAACTGTAGTTTCCTTGCCTTTCAAAGCCACCAGATTAATTTGTTCCATTCAGTTAATGTCTATTATTAGACATCAGTAGGAATTCATATACTCTTTTCTGCTACAGGTGGTTTGACATTGGTTGCCTAATTGTAGAGGATCCAATTCATGGTATTCATCTTGAAACATTTACACAGGCAACACCAGTGCCTCTGGAATATGTACAACAGGTGAGTTTCATCCTCAGAGAGTGGGATCCTCCAAGGGCTAGGAACTGAGAACTCAAGAGCTTGGAGTTAAGTGGCTGCGGTCACACGGAGCATTAGGCACGCTAGAGGGACGGAAGATAGGCGGATTTTCCGGGCGCGATCTCACCGCCACATCTGGGAAGCGTCGCGCTCCCGTGGTGAACCCAAGGCTTCCCGCGAAAGATGCGTGGTAAAAAACTAGTACCTCGGAGGTACTAGTTTCCTGAAACCGTGGGGCAAGGCTGGGCGTCTGATCGCTTTTCCGGTGGTAGTTCTGGCGCCCGCCCATGTCCCCTCGGAAAAAGTTTTTTTCCCCCAAAGTCTCCACGGATGCGCACAAGCACCCAAGGGAGCATGCGCACATTTGAGTTAAAAAAAAAACCCAACCCCGTTTGCCCCATGCCCCGCTTCTTTGCTGCGCCGTAGGACTGTGGAGTGATCGGCACCTCCCCCCTACCACGGGACCTCCATCGGTAGGTCTGCTCGAGCAACCACGCGGTTTTTAGCCCCGGGGTCACCAGCCCCGTTCCCCCCCCCCCCGCATTTTCCTGCCCATGTGACCGGGACCAATAGTGCTTTTGATATTTCTTGTCATTAAATTATCAGCTTCTTTTTCATTAAGCGTGTAAACAATATGTGGATTAGATTTTCATGCATTCTGCTGGCTAAGTTTACATATTATTTGAAGGGGTGACATATAATGGGCAAAACTAATTAAAACTTTGACTCTCTTAAAATGTTCAGAAAACAGAAAAGTACACTAGCAGATCTGATAACTTGGTTTTTCTGAGCAGCTAGTATCGATGTAATAGCTGGAATATTTAAGAAGTCATAACTTTATTAAAGTTTACTGAGGATTCAGAACATAACAGTTAGCTTATTTATAGTGAAATCAAATGAAGGACAATGAAATCAGTCCCACCAGTATTGCCCTCCCCAAATAATATCACCCTAAATAAAACCGAATGTGTGCTATTTCATAGTATTGAGTTATTTTCTTCTGTTCTTACCCTGTTGTTAAATTTTTCCACAGGCTCAAAGTCTGACTCCTCAGGATTATAACCTAAGATGGTCAGGTTTACTGGTTACAGTGGGTGAAGTGCTAGAAAAGAACTTACTGCACGTCAACAGAACAGACTGGCATGTTGCATTCACTGGCATGTCCCGTCGACAAATGATCTACAGTGCAGCCAAGGCTATAGCAGGAATGTACAAGCAATGTTTGCCACCGAGGACCATTTGAAAGGGGGAGGGGAAACCTCTGAACTTTGAAGAACATTCATTCCTCGGATGGGTTTTGGAAGAAACTGTTTTATCTCCAGCTATCCAGCAATCCTATACAGATGCACCTCAGCTTTGTACTCTACATATCAACTGTACATTTTTAGTTGCTGTAGATTTTCCGGGTTGTGTGGTTGTGGTCTTGGCATTGTAGAACCTGACTTTTGCCAGCCTTCGACAACATATTGTACATTTTTTGTTTCTCTTTAAAGAGTGAAGGTATCCTTTGGAAAATGGAAGTGAACAATTTTCCATCGATTCACATGACTAACAGTGCAATCCTAATCACAATTACATCTTTCTGACTCCATTGAGCTCAGTGGATTTAGAAGGGTGCAACTCTTCTTAGGATTGCACTGTAAATAACTTCCCAAATAGAGAAGACCCAACAGGCATATTTTTAGCAAGGCCAAAGAACACTAAAATGAAAATATAATTCATGGGATGTATATAAACACTAAATAGATAATACATTCAATTTTTTTGAGATGGGTATTACTGTGTAATTGTTGCTTTAGTAGTACCCAACCAGAATAAGCTTGGAAAGCAAAGTCAAAATGACTGATCTCTCATTGTGTTTGCAGGAGTATGGAACTTGTGTGCAGATGTATACAGAGATTATTGCACTTCCACTGTAAAGTTTCTCTTTGCAGCTGCCCATTTTAGCACCAGCATGTTAAGAATCATGCAAATATAATTTAAAATGATTGGATGAGTATTTATTTCTCTGCCAAGGGACACACCCCAAACCAGTTAACTGAATCTCTGCTGTCAAATGGATTCTTCCTCCTACCCTTATAACCATTCTTAAATTATTTTGGCACACATCTTAAGATACTGGGCATTACTGGATTGCTGTTGATATGTTAAATGATAGGACTGAAGTACAGAATAAGAAAATATGCTACCTTTTGTGGGGTTTTATTTGTTTTTGAATTCTTTTGTAGGCTTAGTGACCTTGAAACTGATGGGAGAACAGTTAGACTTAAATCTCTGTCATTATTGATACATGAAAATATCTCCGCAGTGCTGTATAAATAATCCACTGGTGTTTCTCCAATAACTTCTTGATCTAGAACTTCCATAGATTCTTATTGCTAGAGGAGATTTGACAGCAAATTAATATAGCAAATCATGTTTCCCCAAAGCATACTAGACCCCTGCTATTATGAGTTTTGGTTATTTACCATTTAACGTTGCCAGCATTTTGCCACTGCAAATATGGACCCATATTCTATGTTCTGGCACAATCTCTGTTCCAATTTGTAAAACCGCTTATGGAAGAGAGTATTTTGTAATTATCATATTTTATACAAAACTCATTCATTCTGCCTTAAATATAAGCTTCCCAATTGATTCTAAGCTTTACCTTTTATAGCAACTTCGAAAAGTAGTTTTATATAAAATATTCTGGTTAGCCAGTTTCTTGTATTTCTATATGGTATAATAATCATTTTTCCAAGTAAGTTTGCCATTCTTTGCTAAATTTGTAAATCAAAATTAAATAGATTTTGTTCCTATAGAATTGTAATTTCTTTTTTCTTTAAATTGTTAGGTTTAATACTGGGTTCATTGTTGAGCATTCTTAAGAGACTTCTTAAAATGTAACAAGCACATCCGTAGATCAATTCTAACAGCATAATTTTCCTGCAAAGTGGAATTCTTTTGGCAAAAGGGTGGGGAGAAAATCTTGCGTTATTTAGTTTGTAGCTACACAAATGAAGTAGATGAGCCACACTTACCTATTCTCATTTTTTCTCCTACATAATTAATCAAAAATTCTATTCTTTGTGTATTCTTTAAGAATTTCTTCTCATTTTCTTGGAAAAATATTTGAAAAGGAATTTACAGAAGCCTGTAATGGCTCATGTCTGAAGTATCAGCTAGATAGACTGGCTAGATAGACTCTTAAGAGTATTATGGATGAAATAAAATAATGTCTTTCATTTACAATTATCATTTCCATTACACTGCAGGAAGAAGAACCTACGTATGAATATATATATATATATATCATATTGAATGCTGTCCTTTATTTCCTGAGAGCTTGTTTGGAATAGTAGTTAAGAGCAGCGGACTGTAATCTGGAGAACTGGGTTTGATTCCCCGCTTCCCTACTTGCAGCCAGCTGAGTGACCTTGGGTCAGTCACAGTTCTCTCAGAGGTGTTCTCTCAAGAGCAGTTCTCTCATAGCTCTCTATGGTGTCTGTTGTGGGGAGAGGAAGGGAAGGAGACTCCGAGTGAAGGGTGGGGTATAAATCCAACTCTTCTTAGTTGAAGAAAGATATTTTTGAACTTTTTATGAGCTGTCGTTATCTCATATCCTCTTCCACATTTCTGAATGCCTTCAGTGGTGCCAGTTCAGGGAAAGGATACTTCGTTACACCATTTAATGTTAAAGGCAGTTGTCAGAGTTCCCTAAAATTAAGGACAGACATAATAGAAATCAACTTAAAATCACATCTGTACAATAAATCAGCACTGAGTCAACATGTCCAAATGCCTTTACAACTATGAAAATGGGGTCCGCTGTCTCTTAGATTGTAGGACTGGATTTGGACAGGCTTCCCTTGCTAATTGTGTGGAGCTTAACTCTGAAGGTCATTTTTGCCCCTTATGCATTTGACTTTGGTTCTAGATAATGCTTAGAGGTGGGCTTCTCCTGTAAAATCTTAACAAGCAGTATGGGGGAAAGTGATCCCTAAACCAAATTATCAAGGATAATTGATTATAGACCCTATCATAATCTGCCCTAGTCTGTTTGGATCAGAACTTTGAATTGTACCTGGAAAATTTGCAGCCTACCAATGCATCTGAGAAAGCATCTGTCCTCTTCGCAAGATGTGGACAGTAGCTTCTTCAGTATTTTATGTAGCCAAAAACATGTAGTTTTATTTCGGTTACAAGATTTATCCCATTATTGTTGACTCAAATTAGCAGAAGCCAAAGACCTCTGGTGGGAGCTTTTCCCATTCCTGTTACTTGAGATATTTTTTAAATTAGAGATGCCAAGGACTGAAGCTGTGACTTCATATATGCAAAACATGGGTTTTGCTACTGAACTTCAGCACCTTCCTTATGAGACCAAATAGTAACAGTAGTGGAGCAGCTTGAGGGAGCCGATCCTCCGAAGGCATCCTTGTTCCTTCATCTTTGGGCATAACTAAAGGTGATCCTGAGGAGCTGTGATTATATCTTCCAACATGTCACTGAAGCTCAAAAAACACTGGGGGATTTGCATTTGGTTGAAATGGAGAAAAATATGGGCACAGATAGGGATAACCCTTTTATCTCACCAGATCCAGTGGCTTGGGGAGATGGTGATCTCTCTCGGGGAGACAGCATGAAAGAAAAAAGATTCCTGCTCCAGCATGGCAGTCTCCATCTGAAAACCACCCCTTCCCTGGATGCAGTGGTTTTTTGAAGTCTGAATTGTGCACCAGGAGATCCATGTCATATGTAGCTAGAAAGCATGAAGACAGAGTGTGCGCTGGGTTCTGTGTTAGGATATGAACTGGCATAAATTGGCGGATGTCTGACGGACAGTCAAAGGTCCTGCTCCTTTCTATCAATTGCCAATCCCTTGTATGCCTGTTTGGTGTGCATGCAGAGCTAATGGCCAATCAGGGCCGATGGAATGTTGGAGGAGCCAGATGGGAGGGTGAGTGGAGAGAAGAATCCATAAACTGTCAGTTTGAGACAGGATTTGTGCCTCCAGAAGGTTAGTCTGGGGGAGTCCTTTCCCAGGAGTCAATATGGGTCTGTCTTTTAGGGAATGTAGCTTAATTTAGTGAACGCTTTAGGAGGAGATTGTACTTGACTCAGAGCCTAGCTTCTGGGGAAATCTAGCTAAAGATCTCGGATTTCTAGGAGGAGTACATACGTACACTGTGGGATTCCTGAAGTTGTAGAACAGGCAAATATTCACCTAGTAGTTTTGAAAGCTTGACTGACAACTGATTTGTGCACCCAGTAACTGTCAACTGAGTATAACTGAATGAGCCCAACAAACACCATTCCAAGGTTTACTGATGTGCTTCAAATCACTTCAGCAATAGATAACCAAGCTGTGGAATCATTTGGAGTATTTCTTTTTTTTTTAAACCCCCGAAGGGGTATTTTTATTGTTTTTTAATAGACTACAAAACTACAAAGAAAAAAAAAATGGGAAGGGACTACATCTATGGATAAAGGAAAGATACCCACACTAACTATAAACCCAAGAGTGAGAGATCATAACCCAGTTAAACTAAATGTTAGTATTACATTTGTTAATAAGGCAATATACTTGCAGAGTTCTTGCTTTGCACTGCTTCTATGTTAGTAAATTAGTTATCTCAAGTCTTCTCAATTTGGAGTATTTCTGATACAATTGCTGTGCTAGCTCCACTGTGGGTTAACAGTGGGCTCAGTAAAAGAATTCTAATATCCACAAAACAATATGTCTGGAAATCCTCTTATTTTCTGGAGATTGGTAGCAGGAACATGGCATGATAATATTCAAACATGAAGCAACCTTTTTAAAGTTGTTTTCCCAAGTGATATTATTTCATTGCCTTTCCTATGATTCTTTTTAAGTTTAGCTAAACAGAATTATGGCATTTTGGGGAACTATTCATGTTTTTAAAACAATGCACTTGAAAAATTCCCAATATTTACTCTCTCTTGAGATCACATTGCACCACTGACTACAGATGTTTTATTTATGCTACAATAAATTAGTCTCTAGGACAGTGGTCTCCAATGGTCCATGGGTGACATGGCACCCGCCAAGTGTTTTTAGAAAGTGGGCAAGGCCAAATGCAATTCCTGCCCAGCAAGGGTTCCAATTGACCATTGGAGATCTGATTGGCTGTGCAGATTTTTTAAAAGTTGCTTTGGTAGCAGTTGCCATCACAGCACAAGGATTCTTACTATGGGCTTGAAGGTAAGCTGCAGTAGCTATCTTGTGGCTGGCTCTGCCTCCTATTGCAGCCATGTTGTGGCTGTACCAGCCATGCTATGTCAGAATTCCAAAAGTGCCCACAGGCTCAAAAAGGTTGGAGACCTCTGCTCTAGGATACCACAAAGCTTCTCTTTGTTTATAGCGTAGAAAAACAGTTGTGATACCCATTAATGTGCTTCCGCCACAGAGTTATGGTTCCTCATAGTAATATATTAGATCTTTAATGCTAAAGAAAAATAAAATAAATTGTTTGCCAGAAAAATAGGTTATTTTTCTATGTGCCCATATCATGCTGTTTAGGAACTAGGGGCTGGAGAGGGCAGGGGACTTTTTTGTGGTAACTAAGTCCCTTGAACTAGCCCCAGCTGTATGACTTTTGACAAAACCTTTGCTGAACTGTTATTATTTTCTGAGAGAAACCCCAGTTCATCAGGTTTAATGAGCCATGAGCTAGCTTCTCCCATATCACCATCATTATCATTACCCCCCTGTCCTCCTACGGACAGGTACCCATTTACCTAATTGCCCCGAAGGGCTTTCGGACTGCTGGGTTGGCAGGAGCTGGGGCAAGGGTCGGGAGCTCACCCCGACCACGGTGGTATTCTAACCGCTGTCACAGCTGTTCGAGATGACTATTTCTACGGGCATTTAACTGCCTGTGCCACCACACCTTTCAAAATGGCCACTGCAGGGATCTAAACTACGGCCCGCCGCATTGACAGTGAGAGATAGACTGGCTGATAGCCAGAGAGAGAGCAAAACATAGATAATGAGTGGGAGAAGAGGGGAGAAACCAAAGTGGAGCTGGGATTGGGGAAGATTCCTCCTGCAGTATGAATGGCTAAATAGCAGGGGGATGTTTTAAAAGGACATCTGAGCTTCTCACCCCTACCTCTTTTGCCGTGTACCTCTTTTGCCATGGGCTCCACTGTCCTCTTAAAACTTTCTCAGGGGGGAGGCTTCTAACTGCTTCGTCCTCTCCACCAGCTTGAGAAAAACTGACTGGCTGAGAGAGAGACACACAGAGAGAGAGTGACACAGAGAGATAATGGGTGAGGGAAGAGGGTAGGAAGCAACAGCAGAACAGGAGCTGGGATTGGGGTGGATTCCTCGCTGCCACTTGCCCATTTCCAGCACTGAATGGCTAAATAGCAGGGGGAAGTTTTAAAAGGACATCTGAGCCTGCAACTGCAAAACCTTGCAAGCAGGAGAGAAGAATCATTTTCACCCCAATCTCTGTAGCTGTGGGCTCCACTGTTCTTTAAAAACATTCTGGCTTCTAACTGCTTCTCTCCCCCCCCTCCCCAGCTTGGGCAATGCTTCTTCCCACTACTTCTCTCTTCTGATTGACTAGAAGCCAGAGGGAAGTTATAAAAGGACAGCTGAGGCATCATTAATGCATGGGTGGGCACAGTGACTGAGAGGTAGGGAGCAGGTGCAGAGGAAGTAGGATTTCCTCCAACCAGTGTCAGTTTGTACACACCGGTAAATATACATACATATATAGTTGTTAAGTTCGACTCATACTTGTGTACATTTAATTATCTTCGTTCAAAACATATTACAACGTAAAACAACTACAAACTCTGTACACACCACCTTTTAAAATGTTCCTTAGCAACCCTGACAAATAAACTGCCAAAGACAGCTGTGGTGCTGTGGGTGAATGTGGACTCATCTCAGGCTGAAAGAGACTGAGAAGACTGCAACCACACAATTCTTCATGGCAAGGCGAGAGACCGAACATGCAAAGGTGATAAACCAATGACCATTTAAACAGCTGCTTTTGGCAAGGGCACTTAGAAGGAGAGTGGTACAGGACATCTGTAGCACCTCAAGACCTGCAGTATCCAATAATAAAAGGCAAGGCCAAACATTGCAAAATGTAGACATATACTTAAAGGAACCAGTCTTCACCCACGGGCATTTATATGTTGCAATGTCTAGCTTAAAATGTGTTGAAAAATTAAAAATTCAAGTTTGCAGCACTCCAATCCAAGGATATTTTAGAAATGAAGAAGAATTTACATCTAATGTGGTATTAAGAGAAATACTTCAATTAAAAGCAACAATAACCAATATTACAAACAGAAGAATACAGAAATGAAAAGAACTGTGACATTTAGAATAAACACATACAGAAACACACAAAACCAACAAGGAAACAAAAGAAAAGGATTAATGCTTTGTATACGTTCTGTTTACTGTACTGAGTGGATCTCATCACAAGGAGTACAAATCCTACACTGCAGTTTAAAAGAAACTGCAATTACCACTTAAAAACAAACTAAAAGGAGTACATATATTTAATAACTACAAATCCTACACTGCAGTTTTAAAAAACTGCAATTACCACTTAAAAACAAACTACAACATATTATACAACATTTTGTTGCAGGTCCCCACTTGTATATCTTAATTCTCAACTGTAGACCTATCTGGAGTGGGTAGAGCAGCAAGGTGAGGGCAGGTAAAGCAGCGAGGAGAGGGGTTAGTGGGCAGGCAGAGAGGCACGAAGGGGGCGGGCAGAAGGGTGGGGATCAGCAGGCAGAGCTGTGACATCCCTCTAAACAAACTTTAAGTGATATTAATACTAATCTATTGATGTGATTCCTATTCTTCCTTTTGATCAAAGTTCTCAAAAATGGCATAATCAACATATTCATAAAATACAGCAATTCTATTACAAACATAAATATTTAAAAAAATTTCAAACCATAAAGAAATAGGAAGAATTTATTATTTATTTATTTGATTTGATTTGTATCCTGCCCTCCCCGCCTAGGCAGGCTCAGGGGGAAGAGCAGACAAATCAGTTAAAATGTAGTTCTTACTGAGCCTTGAGGCAAAATACACAAAATGTAAAAAAATCAATCCAAAGTGAAACAGCAAAACCCTCTAATAAGCAATGCAGTAAGACTAGGGTTACAGAACTGGGAAACTATAGAAACAAAAAAAATCTAATAAAAACTGTCTAAGGCATAACATACTATAATGCAAAACTGGATTACAAAGGTAAAAGACAATGCAGTAAAATGTAGGTGACACACACAATAAGCATGGCAATAGACTACAGTCCTTGTAATGATTCCTTGTTTTGATGTGTGTGTGTGTTCCTTTAAATGTTTGACTGCAGTAATGCAAGGAGGGCAATAGGGGGAGATGTGTGTATTGTGATTGGCTGATGACTGAGAGTGTGGGAGGAGATGTTCTGAGAGGAACCTCTGTGTGTGTGTGTTTTATGACAGAGTTCAGTGTTCTGTGTGTCTTTGGAGAGTGAAGTGTGAAAAGCGTAACAGTGGCAACGGCGAACAGCAATAGCGGGATAGCCTGGCGACCCAGTGAGCATGCGGAACCTGGACGGAGGCGGAGCTACGAAGCCGCGGTGACGTGCAGCGCAGCGGAGCGGAGCCAGTTTGGACAGAGCCGAGGCTGCAGCCAGCACGTGGCTGCACTCTAGGGGGAAGCCGCCGGAAAGAAGCTGCTGAACTACCAGCTCCAAGGCGCCAGAGAAGAGAACGCCAGAACAACATCTATACGCGAAACCTGCCGGAATACAACAACAACAACAACAAAGAGCCGCTCTGCTACTTGGGTGCTGATAAGTAGTCACCTCCCCTGTTAATGTGGCCCTAGACAGGAAATATAATCATATGTAAACCGCTCAGAGACCCTTGCAAAAAAAGGGTTTGAGCGGTATATAAGCCAAAAATCAAATAACTTAAATAAAATAAAGAGAGTTGGTGGAGAGAGAGAGACTATAAGGAAAAGAAATAAGCTGTGTCTAAACTGTGTGATTAGACCAATGTTTTATCTTGTGTGGGAAAGTCAAAGAGTCTAGCCGGTTTGGCTACATATATGAGAAAGAGAGCAAATCCTATCAGAGTGGAATTTTGGTGTCTGAGAGACTGAGTTTGACACCAAGCTTGCTAGTTATATTTTACAAGTTCCTTTTCCCAGAAATCTATTTTGTTCTTATTTTAATAAATCCATTTTTGTTTAAATATATCCCAGAATTCTGTAAATACTTCCTCAGGGCCACATAGTCCTCTGAAGTGCCCAAACCCTGGGCACTACCAAAGGAGAGAGAACTGGAATTTTTAATTCCTGGTGGCAGCAGATAACTACCAAGTTTATATACACAAAGTGTGAATTGAAGGAAAAACCATTTCCCCTATAAACAAGCATGTCACAGAATATGATTTAAAGGAAAAACAGGCCCCCCCAAAAGGAAGGACGCCACAGTCCTGTCTCTTATAAAAGCAGCTTCCTGAGTATATATTCCATTATACTACAGTCTTAATCCCTAATGCCCTCCTCAATATTTCTGTTTCGTAACTTCTGCAAAATGAAAGAACTGGAAAGACTGTATGTGGATAGGCAGGGTCCCCCCCCCCCAATCTACCTGCAGTGACACCTTTATAATGTTTTGTTCAGATGAGTGAAGCTGTCATAAGAACATAAGAGATGCCAATGTTGGATCAGGCCAAAGGCCCATCCAGTCCAACACTCTGTATCACACAGTGGCCAGAAATACCAGTGCCATCAGGAGGTCCACCAGTGGGGCCAGGACATTAGAAGCCCTCCCACTGTTGACCCCCCCAAGCACCAAGATGACAGAGCATCACTTGCCCCAGAGTCCCTATCTATACCTTGTCACAACATGGTATGGCAAAAGCTGCAATCCTGCAAGTACTTGGCCTGAAGGCAATTAAAAGCTTTGTAGATGATAACTGGGCCTTGTAACTGATCGGTAACCAATGGAGAGTCTGCAGAATGGGCGTGATATGCATGTTCTGCCTAGTGTTTTATAGTAACCAGAATGCAGCAATCTGTGCCAAGTGGAATTTCTGAGTTAGCTTCAAGTGCAGTCCCAGCAGAGTGCTTTACAATAGTCAACCCACAAGGTAACCATTATTTATTTACTTAATTTGTATCACACCTTTCTCCCCAGTGGGGACCCAAGAAGTTTACTTTATTCTCCTCTTTTCCATTTTACCTTCACAACAACCCAGTGAGGTAGATTAGGCTGAGAATGTGTGACTGGCCCAAGGTCACCAAGCAACCTTCCATTGCAGGGAGAGAATTCAAGCCTGGATCCTAGTCCGACCCTGTAAACATGACACCGCGCTGGCTCTCCATAGCATGGGTCCCTGTGGTCAGATCAGCTGAGTCCAGGTTGAGGGTCACCTTCTAGGCTAAATGAGGATGGAAGAGTGCAGGGTTTTTTGCAACCACATCGACTTGCTTCTCCAGTAATAATGCTGGATCCAGTATAACTCCGTAGTGTCTTACCTGAGTCAGTGAACATCAGTTGGACAATAATGGGAAGCATTATGACCTTCAAGACCTCAGCCTTCCCAACCAATATTACAACCGTCTTATCATGGTTCCATTTCAGTTTGTTCACCCTTAGTCATTTTAAAATACTAAAAGTTAACCCCCCCCCCCTAGAAAGTAGCTAATAAAAACCTCCCACCCATGGAGATCACTCAGTTTTCCTCTGTAGCAGAAGGAGTGGATCAGCAGAAGGGACTAGTCAGAGAGGATTCAGATGAGCAGGTCTTTGCCAACCAGCCTCCCATTCCACACTCCCCTACAGAGCAGTTGGTCTTTCACGGCTGCTGTGGTTATTAAAGATGATTAAATCTTCAGGGCTGACACAGATACGTGTTGGTGTTTCATAAGGAAAAATTATTTCCATGTGTCTGCAATATTCCTACCAAAGAAGCACAGTCTCTGAAGTGCCGCTGGACTCTTACGACACATAGAGGATGCTTTGGAAGTTGAGTACAGCAGTGGTTCAATACATGCTGGTTAGGAAATGAAATTTCCTTTCAATACATTTCTTATGAACCTTAATGTATTTCCATTAAAAATCATTCATTTTCAGTATTTCCAAATGTCTATGAAAAGCTTTCCTTTTTATTCTCATTTGTGTTGGATTCTATTTTAGTGTATATAATTTGTTCCTTCAGAACACCCTGGAAAATACAGTTCACTAGAGAACAAGCTCAAAACGTATATAAACATACTTCAAACTGGTGAGACGCAAAGCTGTGTGTACTACGCATTCATAATGTACCAGTTCTTTCAAGGGGTATCTATCTGCATAGTAGGTTGCAAATACTGTGGCTTAATTTTCATATTTTTCACACTGACATGAACATTTGCAAATTTTACCCTACTACTAAATACCATGCAGTTTAACTGGCTGCAGTAAGGGCACTGTAAACTATAAACAGGAGGTTATTTTTGGATTGGGAAATTTTGCACTCAGTTCTAGAACGCTTTCAAAAATTATCATTTTTTTGAAAATCCCTTATTTATTTGTTTAAAACATTTCTACACGTGAAACACATTTTTAAAACACACATTGAGGAGGAGGGCTAGTTAGCGAAGGAATGCCAAGCAAAACAAAAGGAGGACGCATTGGTGCTGGATCCATTTCAATCAGGCTTCCGCCCTGGCCATGGGACGGAGATGGCATTGGTCCCCCTCACAGACGATCTCTGCAGACAGCTGGATTGAGGTGGGTCGGTGCTGCTGATACTACTTGATTTCACAGCAGCGTTTGGCACAGTCGACTATGACCTATTGACTCACCACCTCACCAATGCTGGAATCCGCGGGACAGCCTTGCAATGGCTCACCTCATTTCTCCACAGTCAGGGACAGAGGGTGGCACTGGGAGGGACAGTGTCCTCGAGATACCCACTGGAATGAGGGATCCCTCAGGGGGCACTTCTCTCCCCGATGTTGTTTAACATCTATATGCACCAATACACTGATGACACCCAGCTATACCTGTTGATGGGTGGCTGGCCAGATACCAACCCAGGGAATCTTGCAGAGGGTTCGGAGGTTGCGGTGAGATGGTTAAAACAGAGTCAACTGACATCTCTTGTCTGTCTTCGGAGGAACTTGACTACAATCTCGCCCGGCATATTATGTTGCTTGATATATTTAGAATAGGATCGATAGACCGCTTCGATCTCTGTAACTCTGGATTCTTCTTTATCTATGGAAGCCCAGGTTGCAAAGGTTGCCAACATGGCATTTTTCCAACTCTGCCAGATCAGGAAGCTGGCTCCCTGCCTGTCTTGCCCTAACCTAGCCACGGTAATCCATGCAACGGTCGCCTCCAGGCTGGACTACTGTAATTTGTTCTACGTGGGCCTGACCCTGTGCCTGACCTGGAAGCTTCAACTGGTCCAAAATGCAGCTGCATGGGTTCTTACAGGGATCCCTCGTACAGCACATATTCAACCAGTGCTGCATGAGCTGCATTGGCTTCCAGTGGAGCACTGGATCGGGTTCAAGGTTTTGGGTTTGACCTTTAAGGTCCTTAGCAGTCAGGGACCTACATATCATTGGGACCGCCTCTCCCAGTATGCTCCTGGAAGAGCACTATGCTCAGGAAATAAGAACTTGCTGGTGGTCCCCGGCCCAAGAGAGGTCCAGCTGTCCTTAACCAGGGCCACGGCCTTTTCAGCCTTGGCCCCTGCCTGGTGGAACGCTCTGCTGGAAGACATCTGTGCCCTGCGGGAGCTGTTACTTTCCGCAGGGCATGTAAGGCAGAGATGTTCCACCGAGCTTTCGTCTGAGGACAGTGATGGGACTTCTTCTGGCACTCACATGTGGTTCCTCATTTTCCATAGCCCCTCCCCTCAGGGAGACTGGGGAGTTAGGATTTTCCGCCGCCTTAAGTACTGTATATACATTGTTCTTACTTATTGTTATTTATTGGACAGTTTTTAAATGTAGTTGTATGTGAACAGATAACACTGTTGTAAGCTGCCCTGAGCCCTGCTTGCAGGGAAGGGCGGACTAGTAAATACAATTTATCAAACAAATAAATAAATAATAAAAAGAGTCGTCACTCACTGGTGGAAGTCAATGATAGAATAAGGCAAATAAATCTGCCTGGAGACATAGTTCCAAAGTTTTGGCACAATGACTGAGAAGGCTCTCAGGTTGCTACCCATCTACCCACAGATGACACTCATAAGCAGGGCCTCCAAAGATTACTGGAGTCCCTGCTTTTACGTGTCCTTTTGGGTAGGTTCATATGGAAATGGGCAATCCTTCAGGTATGCTGGCTCCAAGCCATTTAGAACTTCAAAGGTAAATCCCAGCACCTTGAATTTGGCCCAGAAGCAAATTCAGAACCAATGTAGATGGAACAAGACTGCAGTGATATGTGTTGGAGTCAGCAACTCACCATGCCTGGACATTGGAGGGGAGATGTTTTAATATGTGTTGGAGTCAGCAACTCAGCATGCCTGGACATTGGAGGGGAGATGTTTCATCATTCTATGGGTGTATAAGTATTATCTCCTTGAATGGAATGCCCCTCTTAGTTTTAACCTGGGAGGTGCCCTCTGACCCTTCCTATCTCTCTGTGTGTCCTTTGTTTTTCCCATTTACCACACTGCTTTTTGTGGAATCTCTACAGGTCTTTCTCGTAGAAACAACGGTTTCATACTTCCATACACACGATGCCGGATCAGCTAATGACTTGTGATAGAGAAAGTACTCTTTAGGCTTCTCTCTCTTCTTTTAACTACAACCTGAATGGGAACTGAATCTGCTGTATTAACCAAATATCCCAATAATATGATCCCTACAACCCATTCCAGTCAACATTCTGCCTGCAGCATTCTGTACCAATTGTAGCATCCAGACAAACTTCAAGTGCAATTCCATTTAGAGCACCCTGCGATAATCTAGTACTCTACAGCAGCAAAATCTTTCCTGCCCAGGAATGGTAGAAGCTGACTCACCAGCTAAAGCTGGTGAAGGCACCCCTGGCCACTACTGCCACCTACTTATCCAGCAGTAGGCCTGTGTCCAAGGGCATCTCCAGACTATGGACCTGTTCCTTTGAGGGGAGTGCTACCCCATCCAGAATGAGTGACACCTTAAATTCCAGGTCAGACCATTCTCCCCACCGGTAGCACCTCTGTCTTGTCAAGGGTAAATTCCAGCTTTAGTTTTCAGCTTTCCAAATCTCAGGTGCTGGCCTGCCAAGTAGCTGCAATTACAGGAATATATTACCAATTTTAACAACACTGGTTGTTGCTCAAGCTTGCATTACAATTTCCAGCCAAAAACAGAGTAAATTTTCCACTCTATGAGAAGAAAGTACCAATGAGCAAAGCACTGTACCACAAGGCACTGTACAAAGAATTGGTAATCCCAACCTTGTCTGTGAAGCCCAGCACAAATGAGACTGACATTGTGGGTCTGATAACAGGGAAAAGGGAAGAGAGAGTGCCGGCTGGTCCAAATTCTGTTACCATAGACTTGATTACATTTATAGCATTGAAATGACTGAAAGCATTAACATTCATGCTGAACACAACACTACCCTCAATATTGCTCTCCCTGTCTAATTTTCAGCCATATTTAGCACAAAGCAGCACAAAGAAGACGGGGATGGCAAAGGATGAGATGGTTAGACAGTGTCATAGATGCAACGAACATGAAATTGAGCCAACTTCAGAGGACGGTGGAAGACAGGAAGGCCTGGCGTGATCTGGTCCACGGGGTCGCGAAGAGTCGGACTCGACTGTGCGACTGAACAACAACAAAAGTTAAGCTATGGAAACTCCACCAAGTACCATTATTGCCTATGTCATAAATGTCTCATATAAAATAAGAAAATCTTGTACAACTTTACAAAATCTTAGAAATAATTCCAACAGCTCTTGTGTATTTTATTCTGCTCCTGCCATCCTACATGTGCAAGTTATGTAAAGTGCACTGCTAAATGAGATGAATTCTACCATTTGTTTATGGTCTGCCATTTGCTCTATGATCCAGAAGAGGGCAGTATTGTTGCAATGCATTTTGTAAATGTGGATGGGTGAACTGAACAAGTAATCCTAGGAATATTCTACATGGACATATGATGGGAATTGATGGAAATTAAATCCAACCATTTGCCAGACTTGATCAATATGTCTACTTCTTTCAAACCTGCCACACAAACAATATTAATAACAGCAATATTAATTAGCGATTTTGTAGTTTAGGCTATCTATACATGTGTCACATTATATACTGTTTTGAAGGAATTTGCTGCAGTCCTAATTTCCAGACGTCTGTTTGACTGTGGAGAAACCTCAGGAGAAGGGAAAGGATGACATTTCTGTAAGTGAATTATAGCTAGAATGTTGATTTTTGTGACACAGGCAAATAAAGACTTCACACTTATACAGCCTCCATCACAGGTAGAAGGCTCTGGGTTCTATTTTCATCCTGCAGCTACAGTTTTCAGTGTACTAACCCCGCATTTCAGAATCATGACGTGGTTATCAGCAGCCTGACCTTAATCTGAACAGCTGAGAGATTCAGAAAATTATCTTTATATCACTTGTGGTAGGACAGCTTTTTAAAAGGTTATTTCACAAAGAAACCTGCTGGGGAATAACAGTTATTAAGTATTGTTTTGTAAAGCTGCAGCACAAAGAACAAGATGCTGTGATTAGTGTGATCATTAGGGCTTTTACAATAGAGGGAACCAAGGTTCTGTTGCCACTAAATTAACAGAGTCCCTCGAAACAATGGAGTTATGACATCAATCAGCTTCTGTTTTCCTTAGTGACTGACTGAGGAATGTCAGAACTTTATTCTTTATCTGAGCTCAATACATTTGCCACTGGGTCAGTTTTAATTACCTCAGGGATTTTATTTCCACCTCTTTCATTTTGAAGTGTCTATATTTAAACCTTTGATGATTGTTTTGAGGCTGCAATTCCAATATGGCAGCTTTCTTCCAAATCAGCATATCAAGGACTGCACTCAAATAGAATAGTACAAGTGGGGCCTGCCCGTGATACTCACGGGTGGGGATCTCATCTCCCACAGACATTTTCTCCCCAGGCTCCCCTGCAGCTGCCACCCACTGGCCCCCCCCCCCCGGTCTTGGTGGCTTGTTTGAGGCTGCTCCAAACAGGCTTGCCAAGGCTTCCTCCCCTCCCCCTTCCCTATCTTGGTGGCTTGTCTGGAATTGCCCCCTCCTTCTCTCAGTGCCAAGGCCCCCTGACGTCCTGTGGGGCTGTTGGAGAGAAGGGTTTTCCCCCCGATTGCTTTCCAATCCCCCCACTCCCCCCCATCCTGCCTTATCCAACAACAGCAACGCTGCCCTGTTAGCTGTCCCACCTCTCCCTGGGGTGGCTGGGTGGGTGCCTGCTTGCATACATTCTTGCAGGAAGGGAGGGAGGGAACAAACAAACAGCCAAGCCTCTAACCTGCTTGCTCGAGCACACACACAAGAGCACACCAGTGAAATAAAATACCTTTTTCTACCTGAGGTCCCACTGAGCAATTCAAACAATACTGAATATATATGATTTAGCTGTTCAACTCTGTATAATAGAGATCTGCATATTCATAAGATAAGTAGATAATCCAAGAGGATGATCAGAGGATGAGAACAGACAGAGAGCAGAATGATTCAACAATACTTACAGCCCATAGAACTGACATATGCTTGGTTCATGTGCTTGATTTTTGTCCATTCTTCATCAGACAGGAGGGTGGGGAAAAACACACTTGCAGTAGGTTAATCTTTGTCCATGTTCTTATCTTAAGGACGGGAGTAGTAAACTGGAAAACAACAACAAAAACACAGTCTCTCAATCACAGGAAGGAAGCACCAGTTTCAGCAGGTTCCAGATATTGGCATAGGATCCCACTTTATTTGGGGAGAGGAGGAGTCTTATAGCTTTCCTGCAGCAGACTAACATGTAGGGATGGGCATGAATAGGCTCACAGAACTAAAGTTTGTGATGAATTTTGGCTGGTTTGTGGTTTGCAAAATGAAGTTTATGGTGGCCCTGCTGCCACAAACTTTCATGAACTTTTAGTGCTGTTCGTGGCGGTTCGTGAATGGATATATTTTCCAGGCAAACTGGTGCTGCTCAATTAAACTGTTTACAAAACTCCAAGGCAACAGGAATGGACAGAATTCTCCAGCCTCAGACCAATAGGAGACCTCCAAAGCTTAACAGGCATTGCTGGCCACCAATCACAGAGTTCCCATTCTGCTCTATTGGCTCAGAATGCTATATATTCAGCCAGTTTAGCTCCCATCTTCTCCTCTGTTGGCTGGTAACAATAAAAAAGGGTTGTAAAAAGCAGAGCAGATTCATTGATTTCTGCTTGTGATCTGCTCTCTGCTGTTGGGGTTTGGATATAGAGTTCTGAGCCACCAATGTTAGCCAAATTGCCACAAATTATTAACGATCTATGGGGAATTATGATTTTACACGAGGCAATGGGCAAATAAGGGAGCAAGCACCTATGTATACAGGGGTCCCGCTTCTTCCCAAATCACCAGAAATAGACTCAAAGGCTGGCTTCAGTATAAAATGGTTTAATTTTCTGAAGATATCTTGCAAACATACAGTAATTCAAACACACTCACAATTACACAGATCTAAGAAAATTAGATAGAAGGGGATAGCCACAATTGCATTAGCAGGATGTTACGTTGAGGGGTAATACTTTACCTGTCCTTGGCAGGATGAAGCGATCCGTGGAAAAAATGAGGGAGACTATGTGGTATTAGGGTCGTGTCCTGAACCAGCAGAAACACAGGGAGACTCTGACTGCGCTAACCAAGAGTCGTGGAGGTAGGGTGGGTGTAGAGGTCAGGAGAGAGAGAGAGAGAGAGAGCACATGGCTGGGTGCACCTCCTTTAATGATGTGCTTGGGGGTGGGTTAAGCTGGTTACATCCCCTGGCACACCTCCTATTAGTCCGTCCCAAAATATGCTACTGGAGCTGGGTACAGGGGGAGGGGATTAAGGGAGTGGACAATGTTGTGATCTAGTAATTCTGGGCAGGGCAGTGGCACCTGGAGGGATGATGACTCATGCAGCCAGAGTCATTGTCATTGATATTCCTTGATTGTCTCATGGTTGTAGCTTCAGCTAGGCGAGGCTTATGTGGGGGAAGGGGAATGCTGGCTGTGCATACAAGGAAGAAGCTCCACATGGTGTTTGGATTCCATGTCTCTGGTCTTCTGCCTTGGTTTTCAGTGCTACATGTGGCTAGGGAGCTGGTTCACTTTACAGCAGGTAAGAGGGCAGGTACCTTAAGAACCATAGGCACATCATCTCAAAGGAAGGCTTTCTTCTTCTGGGTGTGTGTCTGTAGTTGGCATCATTTTTGGATCACCACACAATTCAGTCCCACTACTTGCACAGTCCAGTTTTTATCACTTATGAACTATGTCCATAAGAGCACTATAAGCACCTTGCAGGGCAACACCAAGTCTCTCCGCTCACACTATGCAGTGGAACTTAGTTACTAGGTTTCTCAGCTGAGGACCCAGACTTGATACCTGAATTTACCATGGAGTTTGCCCAAATACCAGAGCATCACCCCCAGATGTCCCTGAGGTGCCTACGCCACTTCTGAGTGATGTCAGTATGTCAGTGCAGGTACTTCTGGTTTTACTGGAAGTGGCCCGAAACCACTTCTGGTCTCCCAGAAGTGGGCCAGGAGCCCCCCCCAGCAGTCAAGTGAGTGTACCTAGCAATCCTAGCCATACATACTGGCCTTACTGATCACTGTCATGCTGTACAACATGCCACACTTTGAATCTCTGCCCAGCCAGCCATGACGTGGCTCCATGTGGAAGAGACAGTGGCACTGTGTGCCCAGGTCTGCCCACGACACCTATACTGGCACCAACACCAGGCTACTTTGCCTGCCCACCCAGCACCCACTTCTTCATGGTGCTGTGCAGTGGGCACATGGTGCTGGTGCACTCCCTGCCTAGCCACTGAGCCCTCATCCCACTGCACCTGTTTACCCACTCCAGGTGTCAGATACTATAGGTATGCAACTGCAATAAACAATTGTCCATCTAGCAAATTCAGCGTGAATCAGATACATAAGAATTAGATATTACATATAGGAACCCGCAAGGACTTGTGGGAGACATCACACTTCCCCCACCCTCACTATTTCCTCTTTCCCTTTCCTGAAAGCCACATACCCTTTTCCTGCATCCTTCCTGTGGGAGGGGGTAGTCAGAGCGGTCAATGTGCTTTCCAGGGGCATATCCTAGGGATAATATTATGGCCTGCCAGTTCTGGCTTCCATCTTTGTGTTCACTTATGTCAATGTGCCTGTTGTATGGACTCCTGGGGCACCCCTATAGGGTCAATTGATGGTTGAAACAACCTCTCCTGATGGGCGGAGTTGGCATACTTACAAAGGTTCCCTCTCTCAAAGGCCAAAACAGGCCTGGAAATGGCTCTGCCCCTCCCCCTTGCTTTTACTGACAGACCAAGCCTTGAAACACTGTGGTTGCCTAGCAACAGCCACTGAGAGAATCCATTGCTTAAAGTTACAGGGGCTCCTTTTAATATGTTTGGCTTTTTAACCCCCCCCCCTTTCTTAGATTTCACATTTTTTCTGCAAACCTGGGGCCCTTTCCAGGTTTGTAGAAATATCTGTCTTATCAAAGATGTGGGCTACTTTGATATTAGAATATAACATTTTAAGAAATCAGTACCCCTAAGGTCAAATGTGCCAGGGTTCATGAGCATATATGTGAACTGTTAGGTCCTAGCTGCTAGAAGAAAACTCCCCTGGCAGAGGTACTTTCTTCAGCTCAAATAACTGTTGTTATTAAATTCTGGTAGGGAGAAATTATAGAAAGATCTCTGGGTCAGTCTGTACTACTGGCTGGGATCCAAAGAACCATGAAACTAGTTCTGTGAGCCGCTGGTTTGACTTGTTTTGCTCAAACATCACTTCCTCATCCCACAATGCTGCATGGCAAAATGCTTCACAAACTAAGGAGAGTTTCAAAGCAGGTTGTGAAGTCATATGACATTTTACCTAGCTATTCAAAACATGGGTGTGGGGTCTACTAGGCAGGAGCAAAGTGCCTAAGCAGCCAATTGGATCCTGGTCACCATAAGCAGTTGAAATGTTCATTTTTATTATTTTCAAGGCACAAGAACATAAGAAGAGCTGTGGTGTATCTTGTCCATCATCCTGTCTCACACAGTGGCCAGGCCATCCAGTTACTCTGGCGGGCAAATAACAGGCCTTCCCCTGATGTAGCCTCCTAGCAGTGGTGTTCAGAGATTTAAGCTGCTGATGGACCTATCCTCCATGAATCTGTTTAATTCCCTTTTATAGCCATCTATGCTTGTGGCCAACACTCTGGCAGTGAATTTCACATTTTAATCATTCGTTGAGTAAAGAAATACTTCCTTTTGTCTGTCCTAAATCTATTGTCCATCAACTTCATTAGGTGCCATTGAGTTCTAATATTTTGGGAGAGAGAGAACAAGTTCTTTCTATTCACTCCCTCTCCTCTGTGCATAATTGCTTTAGCCTTTTCTCATAGGAAAGGTGCTCCAAGGGCTTAATCGTCTTCGGCCCCGGTCACACGCGAGGAAATGGGCCGGGAGAGGGACGGAACGGATGTGCGGCAAATGGGCGCGATCCCACGGCAACATCTGGGAAGCGTTGCCCGGCCGTCCCCGATCCGTCCCTCCTGCCCAAAACCCCGCACCAAAAAAGAACCACCTACCTGGGTGGTTCATCCTGAAGGGCCGTGGCAAGTGTGGCCGTGGGATCGCCGGCGCGTCCTTGCGCCGGCACATCCCCTGCTCCTGGCCGAACTGCGCATGTGTGAGCATGCGCAGTTCGCCAGCCTCCCCTTCCCACCGTTGCTTTCTCCCCGGCATCTGATCGTGCTGGGGAGCGACGGCGCCGCGGCTCAGGGGATCCATGGGATCCCGCCGCGGCATCTCAACTTTGGTGAGACGCCACGGATTACCCGTGCTTCGCCCGTCGTTTTTCCTGCCGTGTGGCAGGGACCTTCGTTTCTCTCTTCTGTACTTTTTCTAACTCTGCAAGGTGCTTTTTGAGTTACTGCAGGACACTGTAAAGCCAGTGCTTATCAGCCTAATGTGAACACCCTAGTGCTTTGGGGCCCTGTGCAAGTAAAGGTTTTACAAAATCTGCCTGCCAGATTTAAAAAGTCAGCATTGCAACAGCTGATCGGACTTTGATAAAAGTTTATCTTTATTAAACTTGGAAGAAATTTATGAAATGTATAAGCTGCCTTTCTAAAAAAAAAGACTCAAACTTAAATTGTAAAAGGAATTCAGATTTGATCTAGCATGCCAGGTTATGCAAGGCTATTTTGATTGATTGTTTTGCTGGAAAACCACCTTCCAAAGTGTCCTAGGACCAAACCGGATGTGATGGGTTCCTCATGGCCACCCTGAGAACACCACCACCATTTTAAAGTCATTTAGAAATACTGCAACAGCCTGATCCTGGTTGAGCCTGAAGCACAGTGTCCTTATCCCCTCCCCAGTGCCTTCTCAAGTGCTGAAATATCCACTGGGGTGTGTGTGTCCAGCTGTTTTGGCACTTGATAAGGTTTGGGGGGGAGGGGAAACAAAAGCACTGTGCTACAGGCCCAATCAGAATCAACCCCATACTTTAAAATGGTGGTGGCATCTTCTTGGCAGCTATGAGGACACCATCATCGCTAGTGTGGCCCAGCATCTCACTTCTCTAGAACATTCCACACGCTCCAAAATCAGTTCGCTCTCTGATCTGTCATTCAGAGGGTCTCCCTATCCACTGGCTGCTTTGCCTGAGTCCTGCCTCCAACATTCTAAACATTTTGCAGTTCCTCTCTCCCCCATAGCCAGTCAGAACACAGAGGTTATTTGCATATGCAGCCTCATTGGCCTCTGCCTCGAAACACAGAGGTCGTTTGCATATGCAACTTGATTGGCTTTTGCCTCTAACATTCTAACCAGTTTTGCTGTTCTGAGGTAAAATGTGTCCAATGTCCAGGTGAGGGCTGGAGATCACTCAGAATTACAACTGCTTTCCAGATGGCAGAGATCAGTTCCCCTGGAGAAAATGGTGGGCTCTGTATCCTTATATGCTGCTGAGGTGGCCCCCATATGACAGCCAATGTGACGTAGTAGTCAGGGCTTCAGAGCATGGGAGAGGCTGCAGGTGTGTGTGGGGTGGAAAGCTGAAGAGTGAGGGGAAAATAAAGGTTGGTTGATGATTGGCTGGGCAGGAGATAGGGTTGCCAACTCCAGGTGGGAATTTCCTGGAGATGTGAGGGATGGAGTCTGGAGAGGGTGAGGTTTAATGAGGCGTGGGACCTCGGACAGGTACAAAGCCATAAACTCCACCCTCCAAACCAACTATTCCCTTCTGGGGAACCATTGTTGCCAACCTCCAGGTGAGGGCTGGAGATCACTCAAAATTAAAACTGTTCTTTAGGTAGCAGAGATCAGTTCCTCTGGAGAAAATGGTGGACTCAGTGTCATTATACCCTGCTGAGTTCACCACAGCAAATTGACACTGAGTGTCCAAGGCCGTGGCACCTGCCCAGAGCCTCTTTCTAGAAGCCGTTGTATTTATTTCCACAACGGGCCTTTTTCGTAGTACACTTTATGTTACATTTACTGCTTATAATATTTTTCTGAAAATCTAAATGAAGATAAAATGTCTATAACCCAGGCAAAGCCAGATAGGAAAAGGGAAGGAGATCAAGTTACTATTATTTAAAAATAATAATTTCACTGATTTGATCCATACCATTTTACATATCCTGGGAGGTTCACCAAGTCTTTAGTAGGTTTGTTAGGTTTGCAGTGCAATCCAAAGAACATGCTCCTGGCAGTAGGTCCCATTGAATAGATCTGAGTAGACCTGTTAAGGATTGTTTGGTAAGCAAGCACTTTAGTAAGCTGTCAGAGTTCCCTTTACTATTCCAGTTGATATTTTTATGGTGGCCTGATGACTCTGGAAAACAATAGTATCTTCTTCTTGCTACAAAGTAATTTTGATAGGTATCAAATATTTTCTGTCTCAAAGATTTTTGTACCCATTTTTTATATTAAGTGCCAAAGTGTACCTGTTACTTTGGTCTGATGATGATTTTAAGGACTGTGGATTTCTAAAATTCACATTTAGACTGTGGAAATTATGCTAAATTTAGGTCAACAACATCAATAGCCACTGTTACTATAGTCAGTTATATTCTGTCCAGAAGGAAAGTTGGATTAAGATCAAAGTAATAACAAATGGATGCTTCCCTGAAGTTTACGCTGACTTGTACAGCATGCCTTGTGCCTCAAAACCACAATGGTTTGGGGTTTTTTTTTGCTGCTATAAAATATGTTCAGTAACCAATTTCATTAGCCTACACTCCATGTGCTATGAAGTGTTTCATTGATAAAGAATTCAGTAACAATTTGTGTTTTGCTCTTTTAACAAAAGGGTTTTTTTTGGGGGGGGGTGCTGAACAAAGTATTCGGCAAGCAGTTCCAGGTTTCGTGTTGTGATCGTGTTGTCATTTTTTAAATTTATGAAAGTAAAAGCAAACACCCTTCTCCCATGGACAATCCTTATGCTTAAAAACTAGCTCAAGTTATTTTGCGATATATGAAGGAAGGCATGCTTGCTAAGCAGAGTTAAACCCCCTTCCCAACGAGGCTTTGAATTCCTTTGGCAGCAGCACGTGGGGTGGGGTCACTAACTCAGTTAACCTGCATGTCTGCATTCGTACATCATGCGTAGCTGGATTTAGTTTTTAATCAAGATTCCACCCTCATGATTTGTGCAAGAAGGGAGGAGGAAGGCACATCGATGAGATTTAGGAGAAGGATTATGTAATTACTCTGAGGAGGGCAATCTAGAAATCAGATCTGGCCGATCATGTTGAAGATATTAGTACTTTATCAAGAAGAATGGGGGAAACAGTATATGATGATTGGTCCACTGGAGAACCAAGCAGAAGTCCAGTGGCACCTTAAAGACTAACTACATTTCTTCCAGCATGAGCATTTGTGAGTCAGAGGTCACTTCTTCAGATGCCATGGAAAGAAAGAAAGTAAACATTTTCCCTCATAGGTATCCAGAAAATTACAGAAGATAAAGGGGGAAAGTAGAGGATTTGAACAAAGAGAGACTGGGTATCAAGAGAGATTCTCTGTGTCAGGGACTTGGATGGCATAGGTTGTTACACATAATGAATTATGAGAGAGTCAGATGGTCTAACCTCTCATGCAGTGACAATAAACAAAAGTGTGATCACGTAGGGTAAATAACAAATTACTTAAGGATTTCTGATCTTAAGGATCAGAGGAGATCAACAATGAAACATGAATCATGTTTGACAGAGTTTAGAGTGCAGAAACCATTTCTCAGGGCAGAAGAATGAGAGACCACCTGTCACATTCAGGGTAGAGCCTGGCACTTTTACTCTACCTGGGGTTTCCAGGATGCACAAACACAAAAGTAACAAATAAGACAGAATGCAAGAGCACAGTCTGCTAACCAGTCTAGAGTCAGGAAGCCAAAGGTTCAGTCCAAAGGTCAGGGGGGAAAGAGGGTCTGCAAGGTCCAAGGCTTGGAAGACAGGCAGGATACAGGGTCTGAGTCTCTAGCTGGAAAGCAAGCACAGGTTAAACAGGATAGGGTGCAAGGGAGCAAGGAAAGGTCACACTCTGTTTACAAAGTTGCTTCCAAGCTTTGCTCAGCATGTTCCTTTTAACTGCCTCCTTTTGCTGACTCATCTCCAAAGCCCAGGGGTCATGTCATCCTGGTAGATTCCTCATCCTCCAGGTATAGGTCCTTGGCATCTCAATCTATCAGCATCTCAGTCCTGCTCCTGTAAAGACTCTGCTCCAGGAACCAACTTTGATTGCTGCTGTGCCATTGGGCGAGCACTTCATCTTCTCTTCAAAGCTGTCAAGCACTCCTTCCTTCTTCTCTGCTCCACTGGTTCAGGAGAACTCAGTGGAGATTGAAGCTCTGGTCTCTGCATCCTTTATGACATCTTCTGCCACAGTGATCAGCCTGGCTGTGGTTGGGAAGTGTTCTCGCTTCCCAGTCCTTCCCCTGTTGGGTCTGTTTCTTGACCCAGCTGCTCAGATGGTATTCAACTTGTGCAGGGCCCAGCTCTTCCGATTCATCCTCTGAAGAGGAGGGGATAGCTTGTTGGCCCATAATACCACCATTTTATGGGCTTTTGCACCCCTTGTTGAAGTTGCTAGGACTGCTTAGCCTTCAAATAGGGGTAGAGTTTCCACAGATTTTCACAAACCTGCCTGACAAACTGTGACATAAGAATGGTGCCACAATCTTCTGAATGAAGGTGGATTCTAAATATTTTATAGCTGTCAGCCCATTGCAACCATTGTTTGTTTTGCAAAATATGTTGTCCCTTCTTTTTAAAGGGGCTGCAATCTGGACTCTACTTCCCTTGAGGCCTTTGTGCTGCTCACTGCCAGACATGGATCAGCACTGGTCATTGCTACTCACAGCTTTTGTTTAGAAGCTTTCTAAAAGTCTATGTATAAAACTGAAGTACCGTATATTACAAATGTCTTTCCAATCTTAATACACAGATTTCTCAGTATGATTGGTCCCTTGGTATTCCTGTTGCAGCCTTCTGAAAAAGACAGTGATTTTCTTGCTGGGAAGATGAAGAAGAAGGGGGAAAGAGAAGGCACACATGCTGCCATGGCTGCCAATAAGGAAGGTATAAAGTACTGAGACTGATGTGTTGCAGAGTGATTACAGCTCATACTTTATTTAGTTACATTAAGATCTTGAGATGTTTTAGCCAGCTCGCAGGCTGTTTTATATTCCCAAATCACACCACACACACACAAACGTGATAGGGTATTTACAGTGCACCCCTATACCCATAGGTCCCTTCTAGGATCCTAGCCTCCTGATAGGTATGCACTTGGATCCGTTCTGGCTATTGTCTTTGGAGACGAAGCTCAGGTCCTTCGCCTAACCCCGTGTTGACCTGACCACGTGCGTGAACTTCCCTGGGTACACAACACCCCTCCCCCCGGGGTCAAGATGACTGAATATACATAGTCCTTTAAGTCTACGGGCCTTTTATGCTCCCTCGTGGAGTGGCGGATGACCGGAGCCGGAGCGGAGCTCCCTGGCACTGTTCCCATTGGCTCTGGGGGCAGGATTGTAGCTGTTGGTATCGCAAATGGGGCTGTCGAGCTGCTGGGCTCTGGGCAGCTCGTCGGTTCAGGGTTGCCTTTGTCCTCTCCCCCGGGAATCATGCTGGCCACTAGAAGTGGAGGGTCCATTGCTTCCGGTTCCCCGGGGTAGATGTCATCCTCATCTGGGCCATCTGAGGCCAGAGGCAGGACGCAGCGGTGGAGTTGATCTATGTGTCACCTCCATAGTTGTCCATCCTCACAGACAACTTCATATGACAGCGGGCCGATCACCCGAACCACTCTCGCTGGAACCCAGGTGGGACCCCGGCCGTAATTATGGGCGTCGACTGGGTCTTCAGGAAAGAAACCCCTCGGGGGCCCCTGGTCTTCCGGGTGAGTGCTGTGGTCTGGTGCCCAGTCTGGATGGAGGCACTCCAAACCCAGGTGAGTGCTGTGGTCTGGTGCCCAGTCTGGATGGAGGCACTGCAAATGGGTCATCAGGCGGCGGCCCATGAGCTGTTCAGCCAGGCTGCGACCGGTGGTGGAGTGAGGGGTGGTGCACTGGCCGAACAGGAAAGCTGCCAGCTTGTAGTCCCAGTCGCCCCGGTCCATGCGACACAGCGCCTCCTTCATTGTTCTGACCATGTGTTCCGCCTGGCTGTTGGTTGCGGGGTGGAAGGGTGCAGAGTGGATGCGCCTAATCCCATAGTACTCCACAAATTCCAGAAACTCAGAGGAAGTAAAGGTGGTACCATTGTCAGTGACTAGTGAGTCCGGTATTCCGTGTGAGCTGAAAATCTGCCACATCGCTCTGATGGCGGACCAAGAGGAGGTCAAGGGAACAGGCGTGACCTCCAGCCACTTTGTGTAGGAAATGACCAGAATGAAAAACATCTGGCCCTGGAAGGGCCCGGCAAAGTCCAGGTGGAACCTTGCCCACAGCTTGTGGGATGACTCCCAAGGTCGCACTGGAGCTTTCGAGGGCTCGGGGTGTGACTCCTGGCACTTCTGACACCGCTTAACAGTATCCTCTATCTCCTCTATCTCACTGTCCAGCCCTGGCCACCATACATAGCTCCGGGCCAGGGCTTTCATACTCACTATCCCAGGGTGGTGTTCGTGCAAAGCGGTGAGTATGCGGCTTTGCAGAGGTGGCAGTATCAGCACCCGACTTCCCCACAGCAAACACCCTTTGTGGGAGGACAGCTCACCCCGGCGGCCGGTGCCGAGAACTCGGGACCCATCTGGCCCTCAGGCCATCCCCTCCCCACCCAGGAGAGGATGCAATCCCAGGCCGAGTGGTACCGGGTGATCGGGCAGGTCTTCCAGCAAGGCGATGTGGTGGGCTGGCATGGGGTTGGGGTCGGAGGATGGCAGTGGAAGGTGGCTTAAGGTGTCTGCATGCTCCATTGCTTTACCAGGGCAGTGGACCAGCACATATTGGTACCCCACAAGGAAGATAGACCAGTGGAGCACCCTGGGTGACAAGATTTGGGGGGGTTGGCAGTCCGGAGCGAGCAAACCCAGCAGGGGCTTGTGGTCCATGACTATAGTGAACACCCGGCCATACAGGAAATTGTGACTTTTTTTCACACCAGCAACGATTGCAAGGGCCTCCTTATTGATCTGCGCGTAGTTGCGCTCCATGGCCGACAACATGCAAGAATAGTAGCTACCAGAACCTCACGGCCATCGGCCAGCTGGTGCCCCAGAACTGACCCCACCCCGTAGGGAGATGTGTCGCATGCCAGAACCACAGGTAGGGCCTCGTCGAAGTGGGCAAGGGCGGCGTTAGAGACCAACAGGTCTTTGATCACCCAGAAGGCGGCATCAGGAGCAGGACCCCAGACCGAAGGAGCCTGCTTGTCCAAAAGTCTGTGCAGTGGCTCTGCTATGGCGGCTTTGTGGGGGAGGAAAGAATGAATATGCCCTGCCTGAAAAAGTGTGTGTGAGAAAAAATGAAGACTGTGTTAATACTCCCGGTGGTGTCAAATGTTTCTGCACAGCGGGCTTTGAAGACAAGGATGGTGCCTGTGCTCCAGTTATAAAAACAGGTTAATCTGACTTGCAATAATTTGGGAGCTGTCATTCCCTTATTGGAGTCTGAATCTTGTAGAGAACTGCCTGAAGAACTTTCACTGCTTCACAATCTATGTTCAATGTTTTCTTCTGTCACACTGTTGTCCTCTGTTCTTCCATCCTTCGCTGTTGTTTGGTGCTGTTCCAAAAATGCCTTTGCTTTTGTAACAGAGCCAATCTTTTGCTTCTTTTCTTTGTAGCGGGGAGTGTGGGATATAAATGTAAATAAAATAAAGAAAAAATAAATAAAAATTCAAGAGGTACCGGAAAGTCTGTAGCTCCATCTTTGATGAGGGTGTGGGCGCTTGACGGATGGCACAGATTTTGTCCTGTGTGGGGTGAATCCCATGGGCATCTACAGCAAACCCCAGGAATTCCACCCGGGGCACTCCCAGGAGGCATTTCTCCCGCTTCATCTTGAGGCCTGCATTGGCGAAGCGCTCGAGCACGATCCGGAGCCGCAACGCAAAGGTCTCGAAGTCCGGAGCCGCAATCAGCACATCATCAAAGAATGGCTGGACTCCCGGGATTCCCTTGAGCAGGGCACTCTTTTGAAAAATTCCCGGCACCACACTCACCCCAAATTGCAGGCACAGGACCCTGAAAGCCCCCCTGTGTGTTACTATTGTTTGGGCCTCAGCTGAGGCGTCATTGACGGGCAGCTGCTGATAGGCCTGGGCCAAATCCATCTTGCTGAAAACCCTCGTGCTCACCAAGGACGCCAAGACTTGGCTGACCACCGGTACCGGGTACGCGTGGTCTTGAAGTGCCTTATTAATATTGCACTTATAGTCCGCACAAATGCGTATGTCCCCATTCGATTTTAATGGGGTGATGATGGGGGTTTCCCATCGGGCCCTGCTCAACCAGGTGGTCCAGTTAGGCTTCTATCTTGGGCCACAGTGCTAACAGGGGCCACCTGGCCTTCATCTGGATCAGCCGCACTGCTGGGTCAAGGTCCAGAGAAACTGGGGGTCCGGAGTATCAGCCCAGTGTGCCATTGAACACTCCCAGAAATTCCCTGCAGACTGTGTTAAAGTCCTGCAGTAGTACAGAATGGACGGCTGTCACCGCAAAACCCAGGGGCCCAAACCATGCAAGTCCCAACAGGCTAGTGAGTTTCCCTTCCACCACTAGCAATTCTAAAGGGCCGTCAAAGTCTCTGAATTTTACCCTGAATCTGCCCCAGCCCTTGATGGTCACCGGGTTTTTCTGGAAGTCCCGCAAAGACAAACCCCGTGGCTTTTCCAGGAGGGGTCCCACCCCAGGGCAGAGTTTCTGTAGAGCCTCCACCGAGATAATGGAAAATGAGGACCTGTGTCTAGTTCCATGTGACAGGGGGACCCCTCGATAAATACCTTTATATGCATCTTATTAGGGGCATCGGGGGGCATATTCAGTACCTTGTGCTGCTGGTGGTTGATTGTCAACGTGTGCAGATCCAGGTCCTCCTGGTGAGTGGATGTTGCTTTCCGATTTCTGCAGGATCAGCAGGCGTGGGCGATGTGGCCCTGCTTTTCACACGTCCAGCAGACAGCATCATGGAAGTGGCAGGTCTTCTGCTCATGTGAGTCCCCGCAGCTGGCGCAGGATGCTTGGGTGACTTGTGTTCTACGAGGAGCGGTGGCCCTGGCCTGGTGTTGGGGCTTCTGGCAGCTGGGTTGGCAAACTTGTAGGACCTCATCTTCATCCAAGTTGTCGGATGCAGCAGTGGGTGACACGTGGTGTGATGAAGATGGTGGACGGTCCCAGTGTGAGCCCTCGTATGCGGTGGCCATCTGGAGGGCTCCATCTATCTTGAGGTTGGCGGTGCCTACCAGTTTGCGGCAGAGCTTCGCATCCTGCAGACCCCAAACAAATTGTGTCAGGATGTTCTCTTCCACCTTCATGAACCCACAATCCATCGCGTGTTGGCGGAGGTTGACCATGAAAGCGGTGGCTGTCTCGCTGGGCTTTTGGAGGTGTGCTTAGAAGTCCATGTGCTTGGCCATCGTTGTGGGCTTTGGTGCGTAGTACCTTGTTAAGGCCGTGACGATCTCGTCATAGGTGTTCTCCAGGAGCGTCTTGGGTGCCAGGAGGCTTTTGGCAAGACGAATGGTGGCCACCCCACACGTGCTGAAGAGTAGTGCCCGTTTCTTGCTGGCCTCGTGGCCTCGTGGTAGGTGAAGAAGCAGGTGAGCTGGTCTACCTACGATTCCCAGAACTCGGGGTGTGTGTGGAGTCGAAGACCTCAAGGTGTCCCGGAGCAACAGCCATGACTCTTGAGCAAAGTGGGGAGCGGTGTTCAGGGGAGTGGGGCGCATTACGGTGCTGCTCGGGAGCGATGCAGGGTGCAGCAGCTTCCACTGGATCGATGCTCGGTGCTGTGCTGGATGAAGAGTCTGGCTCGCTCATCGGGATCCCATCCTTGTCACCAGTATAAAGTACTGAAGCTGATGCGTTGCACAGTGATTACAGCTCATACTTTAGTTACATTAAGATCTTGAGATGTTTTAGCCGGCTCACAGGCCGGCTTATATTCCCAAAGCACAAACCAACCACACACACACACACACGTGATAGCGTATTTACAGTGCACCCCTAGACCCATAGGTCCCTTCTAGGATCCTAGCCTCCTGATAGGTGTGCACTAGGATCCGTTCTAGCTATTGTCTTTGGAGACAAAGCTCGGGCCCTTCGCCTGACCACGTGTTGACCAGACCGCTTGTACGGACTTCCCTGGGTACACAACAGTAGGCATGCCAAATATGGGAAGTGAGTGGGAGTCATGGTGTATAAGTATGGTGAATGAGGCACCAGGCTTCTGGTGGAGGAGGCATAGAAGGGAAGTGCTGCTACAAGAATGGCTTGCTGCATCTGCATGTACCAGAGGCAAGAGTGGCACAATGCATCTAACCAACAGATTTTGCATCAGGTAAGTACCATTTTCTCTCTTTTTTTTATAACATTTTGAAATGGACATGAATTATTTTTTTGGGTAAAGGATTGCAGATAACTGAACAGATATCAATAGTACCTTCATATTTTCTCCCATCTTTTCATTGTTTCAGTATCATTACCATAGTACAGGAAATTCTTTAGTTTATATTTCCAGTATTAAAACAGTGTTCTGTTTATGATAATGAAGCCTCTGACAGTACTTGGGCAAACTGTGTGACCTTGTGTGACAGGAAAGCGTGGTAAAAATTCAACAGGCTGAGGAACACCTGGAGCTCGGCCTTGGATTTTGGCGCGGGGGTGTTGCTGATGGCCTTGACTTTGTGTTGCGCTGGGTGGATGCTCTCTGTGTCCACCAAAAAGCCAAGGAAGTCGAGATGGTGGACGCCCAGGAGACACTTTTCCAGCTTAACCTTCAACCTGGCAGACTGGAAATGCTGAAGGATGGCATGCAGACATCCTTTCCATGGGGGCGGCAATCAGAACATTGTCGAAAAATTGTGTGACCCCAAGGATTCCTTTAAGGATTGAGTCCATTAGGTTTTGGAAAATCCTTGGAGCTACGCTGACCCCAAACTGCAGCCACTGCGCCTGGAAAGCACCCCGATGTGTCACTATGGTTTGGGCCTCCACTGTGGCATCATCTACCAGCAACTGTTGGTAGGCCTGCACTAAGTCCAATTTCCCAAAAACTTTCACATCAGCTAGCATGGCCAGGAGATGGCTGATGACCAGAACCGGGTAGGTGTGGTCCTGCAGCACCTTGTTAATCATGCATTTGTAGTCTGTGCAAATGCGGATGTCCCCATTGGGTTTAATTGGAGTGACTATTGGAAACTTCCAGAACGCGTGGGAGACCGGCTCCAAAGCCCTTTGGGCCACCAAGTGATCTAATGCCTCCTCAGTCTTAGGTTTCAGTGCAAAAGGAACATGCTGAGCCTTAAGCCTTATGGGCCGCACCTCGAGGTTAAGCTAGTGAGAGACCGGGGGAGGGGGCAGTGTAACGGCCCAGCATTCCATCAAAGATGGATGGAAATTCATCGCATACCCACTGGAAATCCCTTGGTTTGTTGTGGTTCACCCCGTTACCCTGAACTCTAAGGATGCAAACCACACCAGCCCCAACAAACTCATGCGCTGGCCCTCAACTACTAAGTCCAACAACCTGTCAAATTGCTGGTACTTAACCCAGAACTTGCCCACCCCTTTCACGGCCACCACATTTTGTTGAAAGTCTCTGAGGGTGATGTCAGCCGGTTTAAGGTGAGGCCCTCCCCCTGGGCATAGCCTCCTGAGAGTCTCTGCTGAAATGATGGACATGGAAGACCCTCGATTAACACAGTCACCTTTATATTTTTTGGGGTGTCCTCAGGCAACTGTAATACCTGTAGCAGCCGCACGGACATGATGTGTAGCTCTACGGAGTGCAAAGACTCCTGGTGAGTCACCTGTTTCCTCTGGGTTCCCTTCGAGTGGCAGGTTCGTGCAATGTAGCTGGGTTTCCCGCTATCCCACAACTCTGACACATCGTGTCCCTGAAGCGGCAGGAGCGTCGTTCATGGAGGTCCCCGCAGCTGGCGCAGAGCATTGGTGAGGTGGTCTTGGCAGCATGGCCTGGTTGTGGACCCGACAAAGCAGATAGGTGGGTGTCTCGGCAGGCTGGAAGGTGTGTCTGCAAGACCTCCTCACTGTTGGACATGTCAGAGGCTGAGGAAATGGGGGCCCAGGACTTCTCAAATGCCACGGCCTCGCGGACTGCCTTTTGGAGGTTAGTATCCTCCTGGCTGATGAGCTTGCGATGGAGCTTCTCATCCCGGAGCCCAAACACAAAACAGTCGAGGAGGGCTTCTTTGAGGTTCTGGAACTCACATCGAAGAACCAGGCAGTGCAGGGTGGTGACATAGTCAGAGGCCGATTCGTTGGGTCTCTGGTTCCGCTCAAAGAAATCAAGGCAGCGAGCCGGTTGGGTGGGCTGGGGCATGAAGTGGTTGGTGAGTACTGTAATGAGATTGTCGAAAGTGGTGACCTGCAACATGGTTGGTGCAATGAGACCCTGAGCTAGCTCCAGGGTGGCAATTCCACAAGAACTGAGCAGCAGTGCTTTCTTCTTGGCTGCACCATCGATTTCCTGGAACTCCACAAAGTTCTTCAGGCATTCCACCCAAGCCTCCCATTGCTCGGGGTGAGTGGGGTCAAACTCTGGAAGTAGTCCTGGAGCGGCAGCCATGGTCCCAGTTGCAGTGTGATGTGCGTGGCATTGGAGCTTGGTGCATGGTGTGGTGCAGATGGGCTCTAGGCTCACTCAATAGGATCCCATCCTCATCACCAGTGTTAAATACTGGGTTCCATGGATGAGCAGACTCCAAGTCTAATGATCAGCTCAGCTTTATTAGTGATTCAGCAGATACAAGACTAAACTCCAGGGCAATAGCCCTGTTTAAATAGCATGCAAATACCACACCCAATTCCCAAAATTAATTCCTCATTGGTCACCTCCAGAGTCCTGGTGGGCTATTGTTCTAGAGCTCCAAGCTCAGACAGTCTCTGAGTTCCAACCTCAATACATAACAGATGTCATAAATGTATCACAGGTATAAGAGAGGTGTGAATGGGTAGAAGTTTAGGAATCATTGCTTCAAGTCAGCCATAAAGATGTTAGCATACTGTGGGGCCATGTAGGTGCCATGGCTGTACCATTGATCTGTGTTAAACTGTGTTAGAACATTGGTTCACCTAGCACAACATTTCCTGTTCCAACAGGCAGTGGTTTTCTGGCATATTATCAGAACTCCTACTACCCAAGGGTCAAAACAGACAACATGCTACAAGAGCCATGAATGGATCCTTCCAGCCTACATTGTGAAAAGATTAATTGAATGCACACAAAGGGTCTGAACTGAGACTCGGCACAGAAGGAAGAGAGGGGTTAACCCCTTCCTGTGTAATTCCACTCATCATTCATCCCCTTCCACACTTGTTTGCATGCAAAGAAGGCAACCATACTGACTTTCGCTCATCTTTTTTTCCTTTGAGGTCAAGAGGGCAAGGCAGGCAGAGATTTCAGTTGAGGAAAATATGGAGGGGTGAATCAGGTCTTTGCACAGCTTCTTCTATGCACAGCTTCTTCTATTAGCCTATTAAAAATGTTGAGATGATTCAACCATCAGTCTCCCAGTGTCTCCTCTAATGCCCAGGTTTATAAGACCACCACTGAGCAGAGGCCCCTCCTCCCTATAAACTAGTTTCAGCACACATTTTAGGGTGTAGATTTTTTGGTTGAATACTTACATTTTCTTTACTATACTTTAACCCAGACGTGTTGAACTCATTTGTTAAGACAGCTGGATCTGACATAAATGTCACTTTGTCGGGCCAGGCAATGCCAGGTACTGGAGATATAAAATTTATAGAGAACAAAGGCAAAGCCAATTAATAATATTATTTTTACCCAAAATGCAAACAAAAGCAATTGATTCCTAGCAGTGAAAGCAATTGATTTACTGGGGAACCTACAAAAACTCAAATACATGTATTTAATCATATGCGAGACTAGGTTCCCCCCCCCAAGGGATACCATAAAAGGAGGGATCTTACATTTCCATACAAATTAGTTACTTTTATATATATAGCACTTTCAGGAGATGAGTCATCTTTCTTGCAAGTAAATAAGGTAGTTTTTCAGCACACATACCCCATATGCCCAGCCTCAGCAGCTGAGCAATGCTACAATCGGTCTCTCGCTCTTAGCTTCCCCTCTTCCCCCATCCTACCTCTGAGGATCTTAAGGAGATACACCAGACTGCCCCTTCCACTGTCCCATCCCCACCACCATCCCCACCAAACCTGTGAGGTGGGCCAGGCTGAGAGACCAGCCCAGGGTGACCCAGATGACAGGGTCCTGACTTGTGGCGGGGCGGGACGCTGAACCCGGCTATCCCCGAACCCCCCCCCCCAAGTTCTCATCCCTACTGTGTTTCCCACAGAAGCGACAGGGATAAGGTGAGGGCCTAACAGAGAGGTTGTTTCCAAAACCTCCATAGGGTGCTTTGTATCCTCCCATGACCCCTTTTGCCTCACAGGCTGAGAACAGGTCAGGAGGGAAAAGGGAGGTTGCCATCCCCCACCCACCCTGACACTCACTCTGCGTCCTGGTTCCATGGCTGTTCAGACATGTGGTGGCAACAGTGGCACCCCCTTTCCCTTTCACTTTTCCACTGATTTCTGAGGCCAGGATGTCTTTCCCCTCAGGGTGGCACACACAAGGTAGCCCAGTTGCCTCCTAATCCACATGCTGGCCCCTTTCCAGTTTGGTGTAGTGGTTAAGAGCGGTGGACTCTAATCTGGAGAACTGGGTTTGATTCCCTACTTCTTCACATGCAGCCAGACCTTGGGTCAGTCACAGTTCTCTCAGAACTTTTGCAGCCCCACCTAACTCACAGAGTGTTTGTTGTGGGGAGGGGAAGGGAAGGAGATTGTAAACTGCTCTGAGACTCCAAGTGAAGGGTTGGATATAAATTCAACTCTTATTCCTCCTCCTCTCTCCCCTGCTGTCCCTGTCCTTTTCTTGGCCAACTGCTGCTCTGCGTGCCTGCTCTCACCAAGCCCCCAAGGCCACCATTTGAAAGAATGCGAAGCCAGTTGGGGTGGCAGTGGCCACGCCAGCCACTCAGCTCCATTCCCCCCCCCATGTAGTGGCTTCACCAGTCCTCACTGAGCTACCGTCAGAGGAGGCAGGATGGAAAAAAAACACCACGCCTTCTCTTTCTCAGCCTTTGCTGCCATTCCAGTCACACTATTTTACCTAAGCCTTTTAGCCCCACCCCATAGCCATTTCCTTTCTATTTCTTGACAACTTTGACCACATACACCTCATCGCGTGCTCCAGGGCCGGATTTAGATGAAGAGAAGCCCTAGGCTACTCCACTTGTGAGGCCCCTCCCAATCCCCCACCCTCACGACTAGAAGAAAATGGAAGAGTGTTATAAACAAAATTGTGAAGCCAAGGATGATGATAGATATTTAAAATTCTGCAATTCACAATTTCTCCTCTAAAGGACATAAGATGTTATTGTTAAATACCATAATGATTTTAAAAAATGCATAAATGTTAAAATTAACACTGAAAAACTTTTGCAATAACTGAACTTTGTAAACCTTTTGTGGAATAAGCATTAATTTTTAGGAAAATGAAGTTGTAATGTTATTCTTAAAAAAACCCCAAACCTTGAGTTTACAAATTATATTGCCTGGGAAGTATAAATAATATGATCATGATTACCTGACAGTGTGGCACTTTTAGAATCTACTTTATGTTGTCATTAAACAGTCAGTTTTAAAATA
>NW_015167537.1:143678-145518 GCF_001447785.1 Gekko japonicus | reverse complement strand
CTGAGACTCCAAGTGAAAGGCAGGGTATAAATTCAATCTCTTCTCTTCTCTTCTCTTCTCTTCTCTTCTCTTCTCTTCTCTTCTCTTCTCTTCTCTTCTCTTCTCTTCTCTTCTCTTCTCTTCTCTTCTCTTCTCTTCTCTTCTCTTCTCTTCTCTTCTCTTCTCTTCTCTTCTCTTCTCTTCTCTTCTCTTCTCTTCTCTTCTCTTCTCTTCTCTTCTCTTCTCTTCTCTTCTCTTCTCTTCTCTTCTCTTCTCTTCTCTTCTCTTCTCTTCTCTTCTCTTCTCTTCTCTTCTCTTCTCTTCTCTTCTCTTCTCTTCTCTTCTCTTCTCTTCTCTTCTCTTCTCTTCTCTTCTCTTCTCTTCTCTTCTCTTCTCTTCTCTTCTCTTCTCTTCTCTTCTCTTCTCTTCTCTTCTCTTCTCTTCTCTTCTCTTCTCTTCTCTTCTCTTCTCTTCTCTTCTCTTCTCTTCTCTTCTCTTCTCTTCTCTTCTCTTCTCTTCTCTTCTCTTCTCTTCTCTTCTCTTCTCTTCTCTTCTCTTCTCTTCTCTTCTCTTCTCTTCTCTTCTCTTCTCTTCTCTTCTCTTCTCTTCTCTTCTCTTCTCTCCTCCTCCTCCTCCTTCTTCTTCTTCTTTGTATTTATTTTATTTACTTAATTTATACCTTGCCTTTCTCCCCAGTGATAATCCAAAGCAGCTTACACTTTTCTCCTTTCCTCCATTTTATCCTCACATCAACTCTGTGAGGTAGGTCAGGCTGAGAGAGTATGACTGGCCCAAGGTCACCCAGTAAGCTTCCATTGAACAAGTGGGGATTCAAATCCAGATCTCCCAGATGCTAGTCCAGCACTCTTATCCACTAAACCGCACTGACTCTCCATCTGTAAAAGCCATTAGAAACACAATGAAACCAAAGTGGGAAGTTAACTAAAATTTATTTATTTAAAACATTTTTGTGCTGCCTTTCCACCCAATCAGGGTCTACAAGATGGCAAATATATAAATATTTAAACAAAATACACTAAAATTATAACATTCAATTAAAATACATACATACACAGCACTAGAAGGAAAGACACTACCATTATTGGTGGTATGCCAGGCGAAACAAAAAATTATTCACCTGCTAGTGAAAGACACCGATAGAGGGAGACAGATAAAATACCCTGGGGAGGGAGTTCCAGAGTTTTGGTACCGTGATGGACAAGGCCCTTTCTTGGGCAACCAAAGCAAAGCCTCCAAGAATGACTGGAATGAGTGGGAGAAGGCAATCTTAAGGTATGTTGGTCCCAGGCTGTATTGTTGTTCAGTTGCACAGTCAAGTCCGACTCTTTGCAGCCCCATGGACCACATCACACCAGGCCCTCCTGTCTTCCGTTGTGCTCCAAAGTTTGCTTAATTTCATGTTCGTTGCATCGGTAACACTGTCTAACCATCTTATCCTTTGCTGTCCCCTTCTTATTTGACCTTCAAACTTTCCCACCATCAGGGTCTTCTCCAGTGAGTGCTCCCTTCTCATTTGGTGGCCAAAGTATTTGAGCTTCAGCTTCAGTGTCTGGCCTTCCAGGGAACAGTCAGGGTTGATATCTTTTAGGATTGACTGATTTGATCTCCTTGCAGTCCAAGGGAGTCTCAAGAGTCTTCTCCAGCACCATAATTCAAAAGAATCTATTCTTCGGTGCTCAGCCTTCCTTATAGTCCAACTCTCACAGCCATACATTACTACTGGGAATACCATTGCTTTGACCATATGGACTTTTGTTAGCAGGGTGATGTCTCCATTTTTTATTATGCTATTGTCAGGGGCTTCAGTCAATCACAGTCAACAGCGTTCCTTCAGAAGTTT
>NW_015167537.1:132587-143558 GCF_001447785.1 Gekko japonicus | reverse complement strand
GCGGCGGAGGCGTGCTGGCGGAGCTAAGAGGCGGTGCGAAGCAGAGCGATCCCTGGTGGCAGAGGAAGACATTAAGCATCGAGCGGCGACGGCAGCAGCGGCACGACCCTGGAGGCGCTCGACGAATGACGCGGAGGCAGAAGGCGGGGCCTGACGGACGTAGCCGGCCGGAGCGTCAGGAAGCCGTGCGCCAAGGGAGAGCCGAGGGAAAGCTGTCGTGGCTGCTGTGGTTGCCAGAGAATGAAAGATCGGAAGCCGGAAGGGATGCCACGCCAGCAGCCGAGGACAGCCGAGGAACATCAAGCCGAGCCGAGCCAGAAGAAAAAAAAATAGAAGGAGTGCATATTCCACCAAAAAAAAAAAGGGTGCCGGTAGGAAGTCCCACCCCAAATTCAGATGTGGCCCTAGATAGGTACAGCAGTTCTTAGAACAGCATAATGTGAACCGCCCAGAGACCCCTTCGGGGGTTAGGGCGGTATAGTAAATATAAGGTTAAATAAATTAAAAAATACCATGAACCTCTGTGTCAGGAATGGAGGAATAGTGAAAGGAACTCCAGATATACCCCCTTCATACAAGACCCCCTGATACAAAAAGGCCAATGAGTAAGCACCTGGGGACGTGGGCAAAAAGCAACGGTTATATTTCCAGCGGGAAGCTAGGAGCAGGCAATACACAGTTTCAAGGACACTACTATGATAACAGCTCAAGATGTAAAGAAGCAGGGAGGGGGAGTGAGAGACATGGACAGCAACCCACACATTCCATTACATGGTAGGATTAGTTGACAGCTATCTAGGTTTGCCATCACTTTCCTCCCAAGGAGCAGGTGTCTTTTAATTTCATGGCTGCAGTCACCATCTGCAGTGATCTTGGAACCCAGGAACGTGAAGTCTGTCACTGCTTCCATAACTTCCCCTTCTATTTGCCAAGGAGTGATGGGGCCAGATGCCATGATCTTAGTTTTTTTGATGTTGAGTTTCAAGCCAACTTTTGCGCTCTCCTCTTTCACTTTGAGCAAGAGGCTTTTTAGGTCCTCATCACTTTCTGCTATTAGAGTGGTATTGTCTGCATATCTGAGTTTGCTGATCTTTTCCCCAGCAATCTTAATCCTGTACAGGGCTTTACAAGAAGCATTCCAGAACAAAAAAAGTATTTAACTGGTACCAGAAGATCTGAAGTGATACAATCACACACAGAGAAAGGGGAGAGAGTTTCAAAGAGTCACAGCAGTTACACAGGTTGCCACTGGAGAAATTAGCCATTGTGTGTTCCCATAAATGACCCTCCTTGGTCCACCACAGAGTATGAACAGGTGAAAACATCATGACCAGCAATTTGTATCAGGCCCAGAAATAAACTGGAAGCTAGTGTTGTTCACATAACACATATGTAACATGTTCATCATGATAGCCATTTGATGGCTGCTGCTTGCAGAACCAGTAGAAGTTTCAAAACTGCAAAGGCAGTGGCAAGTAGAATGCAGTACAGTTGTTTAGTCTGGATGTTAACAAGGTATGTCAAACTGTGGTCAGCCTTTTCCAGAGACAGTTGCAGTTGGTGAACCAGCCAAAGTTAAATACCCGTCTAACCACTTCCATCATTTGGACATCCATGATCAGCAAGGAGTCCCAAAGGACATCCAAACCATAGGCTACCTCATTCAGGAGGAGCATAACATCATCCAGGTCAGGCTGGATACCTGTTCCAGGGGCAGCATTGTTCACAATCTGTAACACCTCAGTTTTGTCTGGATTAATCTTTGGTTTCTTCATACTCATCCAGTTTTTCACAGCCTCTGTTCAAGAGAAGGATTGGATTTATACCCCGCCCTTCACTACCCAAAGAAGTCTCAGAGTGACTTAAAATCTTCCCCTCCCCACAAATTGCCAACTTGGATCTTGATGGAAAGGAGCGATAGTGTCATTCACATATTGGTGATAATTTACTTCAGATCTCTAAATGATGTCCCCTAGTCATTTAATGTAGATGTTAACATGTGGGACAAAATGGAATCTTGTGGAGCACCATAGGCCAGTGGGCAAAAGGTAGAAATCCCCAAGTTTTACCTAGTGGAATCTGCCTTCTAGGAATGACTGAAACCAGTTCAATACTACATCAGTGAGGCCTACTCTCACTAGAGAGTCCAAAAGGATACTTTAGTTATGGGATTAAAAACTGTTGAGGGATCTGGAAGAACCTGTAGGCCATAATCCCCATGTTGGTGGACTGCAACAGATTTACCAACAGAGTGACCAAGGCGGTTTCTATGACACCACCATGGTGAAAGGCAGACTGAAAAGGATCCATATAATGTCTCATCTAAGAATACTCAAAGTTGAGTAGCCAACACTTTTTGTAAGATTTCATTCAGTAGACTCCAGCATAGAACTACATGTGGTGAATCTTTGTAAATCTTTGTAAAAATTTGAAACTTTATGAGGTAGGTATTGAATTTCCATCCTGTAAACACTTTGATGTTAACATTAAACCACTCGTCAGATAGTCAGTTGAAGAAGCAGATTCTTTACTGGCTGCAGAATTTATTTATTTATTTATTTATTATTTGACTTTTACCCCGCCCTCCCACCGAAGCGGCTCAGGGCGGCTTACAACATTAAAACCAGTAAAACAATATTTCTAATACAATCTATACACTACATTAAAATCGAGATTACATATAGACTAACATATTCATACTCATGCTCATGGCGGCAACCATAAAGTGCTTCATGCTTGATCCAGACTATTAAAAGCTTGGCGGAATAACTCCGTCTTCACCGCTCTCCGGAACTGAAGCAAGTCCCGGAGGGCGCGGATCTCATGCAGGAGCTGGTTCCATAGGGTTGGTGCTGCCAAGGAGAACGCCCTAGTTCTAGTGGATGTTAATTTGGCGTCCCTAGGGCTGGGGGGGACTAGGCGATCTTGCGTCTCAGATCTCAGCGCTCTCGGGGAAACATACAGGGAAAGGCGGTCCCGCAGGTAGACAGGCCCCAGACCATAAAGGGCTTAAAAGGTCATCACCAGCACCTTGAAGCATATCCGGAACGCTATTGGCAGCCAGTGCAGTGCCCTCAGCACCGGTTGGATGTGCTCCCTCATAGGGGCACCCACCAACAACCTGGCTGCGGCATTCTGCACCAGCTGCAGCTTCCGAAGTTGCCCCAAGGGCAGCCCCATGTAGAGAGCATTGCAGTAGTCCAATCTCGAGGTGACCATTGCATGGATCACTGACGCCAGATCATTACGTTCAAGGAAGGGGACCAACTGCCTAATCAGCCGTAGATGGTAAAAGGCTGCCTTGGCAGTGGCTGCTACCTGGGCCTCCATTGTTAAGGAAGCGTCCAGAAGCACTCCCAGACTCCTGACCCTCGGCGCTGGCACCAATGGTGCCCCACCGAAGACCGGAAGTGGGACCCCTACCCCCGCACCGCTCCAATTCAGGCATAGGACCTCCGTCTTCGTTGGATTTAGTTTCAGTCGACTCTGTCTAAGCCAGTCCGCTACGTCCCGCAACGCCCGGTCCAGATTTCCCTGCCGCGAAGATCAAATCAAGCGTGTGACTGGCTTGATGTGTGGGAACTGTTACACATTGGGAAAGTCCCAGCGTCGCCATGGACGAGGCCAAGTCCACTGATCAAGTGGAGGTCGCGTCGTCGGCATGGACATTGAAGTCCCCCAGGACCAACAGCCTGGGGTATTCCAGCGCCCAGCCCGACACGGCCTCCACCAGAGCTGGCAGGCTGCTAGCCGGTGCATTGGGCGGACGGTACACTAACCAGACAGCCAAACTCTCCCCAGGATATCTATTCATTTGTTTTTGGAGCTGGTAACAAGAACAAAAGACTGTCCAGAATCTAGTAATGATCCACTAGGTAACAGGAGAATGGTCTCAGATTCTATAGGGGAATCTCTGTCCCTTATTAGGGGAAAACATGGTAAGAGTATGGGGAAACATTAAAAACCTGATCTCCAGGTGAAAAGGTCTTAAATGTGAATGACATCAAAATTCTACCCATTTTCCTCATGTTTGCATTTTTCTTCCATTTCTGATTCCCCCCCCCACCCTCTTCAGTGCACCGAATAAAGGCCAAAATAGACATTACCATATCCATGAGTCAGACCTGTGGATATTGATGGCATTTTTGAGAAGAATTTGGCGAATTAAAATGCAGTGAGAGCCCACAGTGTGGCAGGACAAGGTCATCTTGTTTTTTGCCTGCACACTTTTAAAGTGCTGAAACAGCCACCCCATCCCCCCAACTGTTTTGGCATTTGAAAAGAAGCATTTCCCTCCATAGTCCCTCATGGCACTTTAAAGTTGTCAAATTCTCTAAAATAGCATTGGCACCCAGAAGTCCAACCCCTGAATGTTGTAATGTCTAGTTTGGCCCTAGCTTGGTTTTGTGGTATTATACCCTGTGGCAGCTTTTCAATAGTTTTTCTTGGGAAATTAAAAATGCTGCTATTTTAGCATGGAAGTGATAAATCCATAATCCATCACACAGGTGTGTACACTTAAAACCAATGAATGTGGCCTCAGCATTTTAATTGTGATGAAGAGGAAAATCTGGAAATACTATGCAGTGTTCGCCAATATATTGAAAGACTGCAAATATAATCTGTTCATTATCCTGGAATTTCAGGTTTTCTTAATTCAGATATGGCTATGCCATTCTTTTACCAATTAATGAATAATATTTCGTGCCTATATTTTTAATCCTGCTTTTTTTTAAAATAGACATCTAATTCCTTTATATTAGATGAAGGAATACTAATGCAAGTTAACTGTTTGTAGATAGGATACAGGAAGGATCTTGATGCATATTTTTGCTGTACCACCGAAGCATAGCTATTAGTACCACTACCAATTTTCTGTCTGGGATTATATGCACATTGCCCACTGCTCTGGCAACTAATTGAGCAAGGATCTATGTGCACTTATTTTCATGCTAGACTTTTTATTCAGTTAGGCTCCCATGCCTATAAACCTGTCATTGTCTGGACTGGGACTGGATATGTACTGTCAAAAGATGGAGAGAAAATGTCCCTGCGTTCATCTTTTACTGTGCAATCCTGAACAACTGAACTTAGTATAATTCTGTTTATGACTGCACTGTTAGTTTTCTACTTCAGTTTTTAAGAAGTATTAATAATTATAAGCAAGTTTCACAATAATGGCCTGAAATGTCTCCAAAGTACAGTTGCCAGCTCTGGGTTGGGAAATGCCTGGAGATTTTGGGGGTGGAGTCTGGGGTGGGGTTTGGGAGGGGGGACTTCAGTGTGTATAAATGCCATAGAGTCCACCTTCCAAAGCGGCCATTTTCTCCAGGTGAACTGATTTCTGTTACTTGGAGTTTCAATAGCAGGAGTTGTAACAGCAGGAGATCTCCAGCCACCAACTGGAAGCTGACAACTCTACTCCAAACCCAGCCCTCGAGTTATGGTACAGATCCCTGGGCGTGAAATATACTGTATTGAACTCTGTCAAAATATATAAAGACTTTATTGTGAGACCTTGTGCTTGGCATAGAAAGCATGACATTGCCCTTTCTCTAATGCTGTGACCTTTGCTGGGTATCCTGGTTGTGTGAACTATCAATCTGATTAAAAGCTTCTGATTTGCATTGGCTGGCAATGATAATGGCTTGTTTCTCTTGCATGGCCAGTCAGTGCCAACCCTTGAAGAAGCAATAGATACTGGTAGTTTTTGTCAAAGACACACAAAATACAACATTATGCATAATCATTGCCAAACTTGAGCTGGGCAAATTTATTTGCAAGTTGCACAAGACCCTTTTCCTGAGATCAGTACAGTTCCCAGAAGGTTTCTTTTCTAACAGTGGCAATTTGCAGGTCAGATTCAGCTTTTCTTTGTTTTTATTTTATTTGTGTTGTTTGTAGTCCATCTTTCTCACAGAGAGTCAAGGCAGATTATGCATAGTCAGTACAATCAGCAAAATGGGGCATTCAATAACCGATGCATTAGGATTTTAGAAGCCTGGGACCATTGGAAAGAACTGAAGCGTAGCATAACTTAATGCATTCAACAAAATATTTGGCACACTATTTTGTAGTGCTCCGTTTTGCATATTCCACCTTGTGTGTTGTTTCCAGTAGAATTCTTCTTCAAGGGTTGGCACTTGGCACTGATCAAGGGAAGCACCAAGGGGAAGGGAAAGGAGTTTGTAAGCTGCTTGACTACTCTGAGTCAAGGGCGGGGTATAAATCCAATCTCTTTTTCTTCTCTATTTTCTGTTTGATTTCTCCTTTTTAATTACTTATTACTTTCTTATTACTTATCACTTTGTGCTGGCTGTATAAAACTAAAATAAATTAAACGTACGGCGTCTATTATTATTCTTTTTATTTATTTTAGTTTAATACAGCAAGCACAAATGCATCCTCAGCCCCCCTTGCCTTCTGTTTCATGGCTCTCGGTTCACTTGTGTTTTGTTTATAATACTAAATAAGGATGAGGAAAATGGGGGATAAAATTTGTGGTAAAATGGTTGCCTGTGTCAATCAATATTCTCCAAGTTTAGTTTAAAGTGCAAGATTTTTCATGAAAATCAACTCTCAATGACCCATAAACACATTGCCGCCCTGGGCCGTACGGGTAGGGTGGGATATAAATCTCAAAATAAATAAATAAATAAAATAAATTAACATTGGTATGTTAATAACATTTAAGTGAAACGTTGTGCAGTATATGCTTCCTTTGAGGGATAGGGAAGCGATTGAACTTTGTTGGCAGTACTGTAAACATATTAAAGAGTATGTACAGTAACTTTATCCACACTGTCAATTCAACTCAGGGCCCTCTTTTCTGAATATAGGATTTCGTGACAGCAGTTGGAAGAAAGAGACAGACACTGGATTAGGTTAAACTATGGGCCACTTTATTGAGTATTTACAACTTTGCAGCAAGGACAACCCCTGAGTGTGGAAACAGGCCAAGGCCAGGGGTCACTCCAGACCACCTCCTTGCCATATGCTGGGCAAGCCACCTTGCCCCAGGTGTGAGCCATCCCTTTGGCTCACCACCGGCTGGCACAGCAGACAGGTGCTGCCCTGGAGTCCCCCCCCCCAAGCTGCAAAACTTAGAGGGGAGGGGCCTAGCTAGAGCAGTCCCAAAGGAAGTCCTCATTCCTTGCCCTGGTTTGTGAAACTTGAAGGCTGAGCCTGATGGACCCCATGATCCCCAACAGGGAAGATGCCATATGGTGCTCACTGGATCCATTTCCCCCTTTTTCTGCACTAACCTGCCAAGTGACTGATCCTATTTAACAGAACTGTCATGTCCAGTTTCCCATAGTCACCCACTGACTGTGCAGGGTAGGCAAAAACACCCCCCTTCTGTGTCAATCAAAGGAGGGGCAAAAAATTCCTACCGAGCCCCCAAAAGGTGACCAGCCAAAGCCTGTACTGCCTACAGGGAGGGAGGTTGGGCTGAGCATGCAGTGAAAAAGAAGGGCTGGGGTGGAGCCCACTTAAATCCCAGCCAGCTCCACCCCTTTGCAGTGATGCATCACCTTCTCACATGCCTCCCCCTCCTTCTGGGGGAGGCAAAGCAGCCTTTGCTTGTGAGTGCCGTCAGGCTCTGCAGGCTGAAGAAGGCAGATTGTGCCATTAGTTTACATCATCTGTACTATATGGGATGCCTAAATGACCTAGTAACAGCATTCTGTGTGCCTTGGTGTTTAGTCATGCCGGCCACATGACCACGGAAACGTCTTTGGACAGTGCTGGCTCTTTGGCTTTGAAATGGAGATGAACACCGCAACCCTAGAGTCGGACTCGACTGGCTTTTGACTGGCTTTCGAGCAAGGGAACCTTTACCTTTTTAAATGACCTAGTGCAAAATTTAATTTTTACAACTATAAACACTCGGAGTCAAAACAGATAAGAAGGCGAGAGACCCATGATGAGATATTCCCAGTGTATTTTTGAGATCTATTATAAGCACAAGAGACTTTCATTTGAATTGGAAAGGAGGGAAGATGAAGTTTAATCTTTTCATTGGCACCCCCAATTGTTGCAAATTGAAAATGTGTTCCTTGATGCAATCTTTTTTAAAGGTAAAAGGATGGATACCTTTTGCTCATTTTTTTTTTTGTCTTTGGAGAATTCAGTGTGTATTTATCTATTTATGTTATTTATAGTCTGCCTTTCTCACTAAGACTCAAGTCAGATTACATGGTGTAAATCAAATTCAATAGACAGCATGAGACATCCAATAAACAGTGCAATAGGATATGGACTACAGAAATCTGATCAGCAAAACTAGGTGGGGTGGAAGGTGAAATTTGTGTTTAAAAGGCTAATGGGAATCCATGTTCTCCATCCCATCTCCTTCCCTGCCTAAATGGTAACTTGATATTGTACAAACAGAACAAAAGTAAGATGTTTTATTCTTTGTTGATCACTTTGTGGCATTTTCCAAACTTGGCAGAGATAGGAGCAAACTAATATGGAACATGAATTCTCTAGGATTATTAGAAGCCTGGGTCAGTCCAGAAAGGTGAAATAGCTCAAATTAGAGGTGTTTATGAACTTTGGTTTTGGATTGGCTGTTCATTGTGATAATGGCTATAAATATTTAGGTGTACTTGTGCTCATGATGGATGATTTATTTGAATAATGAAGCCTGAGTCATAAAGAATAAGGGAGCATGAAGGGGGTGGGGTGTCGTAAGGAGATGGAAGACGCGAAGGAGTAGAGCTCCGGACCCCGTCTTGCCCTGCCAACATTTCAAAGCATTTAAAGTATCATGAAACGTAGACTTTAGCGTTCATGTGATGGGCAAATCATCTGGCTCTAAACTAAAACAATTTTCAGCGGCTTCCAGCAGTCATCTGCCCTCTGATGAGAGGGAATGCTTCTCCTCCAACGGGCTGAAGATCGACCATAAGATGACGGCCACAATGATTCCAATGCACGGAGGTGAGGAACCGTTAAAAAAATCCGACCTAAAGGGTCTCTTCAATAATTTTGAAGACTCTATGCCATCCAAAATTTAAAAAATGATTGAGCCTCTAACAGCAAAATTAGAGGATCCCACTTTGTCCTTCCAAGAGGTTGCGAAAACAGCAGATGCAGTGTTGCAGTTAGGTTATGCCTTACAGGACAAAATGCAGCACTTAAAAAAAGACTGCAGTGAGATTAAAGCTAAAACTATGATCTTGGATGATACTTTCCACCGCTGCAACTTAAAATTTCGAGGCATAGACGAGCAAATAGAAAATGCTTCAGAGCTATGTGTCATCTTATTTAAATGGCTATCTACAGTTGTGCGATTTGATGGTATTCCCTTTTTTATTGATTTTGCCTACAGAATGGGCTCTCTGGATAACCTGAAAATAAGACCTCCAAGAGATACTTGCCTCATTCTCTTCCCTTTACGTTAAGAGGAAAATATTGTCACCTGCTGTCTTCTATTTGGAGACAAACAAATACAGATATTGCAAGATGTCCTCCGAGACTCTATTACTTCCAAGCTAAGGGAGCTGAATATTTCTTATGTCTGGGTAGGAGCAGGAACACTGAAGATGAAGCACCAAGGGAAAGTCTTCTTCGTTAAAGATTTTGCTACTGAGAACATTCTGCTACAGCAACTAATAAGGTCCAGTCTGCATCTAGCATTTGCTCTGCTGTTATACCAAACCCACACTGGAACAGAAATTCCCCTCTACATTGCATGCCACTTTCACTCTGATTAAGTGTTGCATTTTATGGCAGTGTCCAGACTGCATGCCGCTTTCACTTTGTTTGATCTCTGGATTTATTGTGGCTGTCTGCATAGGTTTATGGCTGTTTTATGGCCGTTCGGGGGTGACTCTGCAGTCAGTACAGTGTTGGCCCGGGGTAGCTGAATGTGGTTTTGAACTGCATCTTTTTCAGTTCCAGTGTGGGTTTGGTAAAACAACTGAGCAAATGCTAAATTCAGGTCAGACCTAAATGTGGAGCCTATTAGTGACCATCTGAAGAAATCGTTTAAAAGGAAATTGGATCAGCCAGCTACTCCACACCAGGGAAGCAAGATCCCAATACCTCCCTCCGCTTGATCAATCACAAGAGTTCTCAGATGATTTGTAGCTTATGAATAGTTAAGCCTCAGGTTTGCTGTATAATGATTAAGTTTCCGCTCATTAATTCATCTCTGTTCTTATTTCCAATGCTTTGTTGTTCAATTATTACTAAGGTATCCACTTTTGGCGTAAAGGAAGTTTTGTTTAACTTTTTTATTCATGCAGGGGTGAGGGGGGTAGGGGGGTTTTCTCCACCAGCCTCCTTTGTTTTTAGTATACCTTAGAATTAGAAGGTAGGTGCCTTCTATGCCATGGGTTCTTCCTGTGGCGCTGGTGTGCTTTTTGTCCATGTTGGACTGTACAGATGGTCCTTTCTCATAAAGTTAATCTTGTTTTTTTTGTCTTTGTTACTGTTGGGAGTGGGTTCTAGGGTGGGGGGAGGGGTAGAGGGGGGGAGGTGTATCAAATATACCATGTTAGCAATTTATATCTATTTTTAAAGTTTATAACTCACAGTTGGTGTAACCGTGCTTCTTACTACAATATTCCCAGAGCTACAAGTTTAATTAACAAAGTCTGGTCTTTGGCAACACTTCTAGTACTATATGTTTGGATTATTGCTATAGTGCTACTTTTATTGGGCTTTTTCTTGAGGCATTTAATATGGTCCCTACCAGATAGCAAACGATATAAATTTTTGAGTTTTACTCCATTTTGGATGGGCAGAATGTATTGCAGATTTCTTAGAAACATTACCTATACAAAGATGTATGGTTAATGATATGAAAATTATCTCTCTGAACTGTATGGGGTTGAATAACAAAATCAAAATGAAGAGAGTATCAGCAAACTTAGTCAAACTATGCCCAGATGTTACATTTCTTCAGAAAACAAATATAAATAAGGCTGATCCTCAACTTTTTCAGTCTCATTAGTTTCA
>NW_015167537.1:108138-132570 GCF_001447785.1 Gekko japonicus | reverse complement strand
ATTTAGCCCCTAGTTCAGCAAAATCAAGGGGAGTAGCCATACTTTTTTCGAAGAATGTCAGATTCTCCCTAAAAGACTCTGTAATAGATCGCAATGGTAGATTCATCTTTCTAAAGTTTCTAAAAGAAAAAAGCTGACTGTAGTGACAGTATATGTTCCTAACCAAACTCAGCTAGCCTTTATAGAAGAGGTTTTTAATAAATTGGAAGTCTTCAGGGAAGATGAAGTTATAATTGGGGGAGACCCCATCAATGTGTATTTATATTTAGGATTTTTGGCTCCAATGTACATCACCTTGCACTTGGCCACATTGAACCCCATTTGCCATGTTGACGCCCAGCTTATTCATGTTTACCCAGAAATAAGTTCTTTTGCTTTCACTGGTGCATACTGCCCAAAAAGTGTAAGCATCGCTGAAACCAGTAGAATTTTCTTTTGAATAAACATATATTAGTTCTGCTTGCATAACTGCAATCCTAAACTTACTTACTACAAGTGAGTGAGTACTGTTAAATTCAGAGGGGTTTATATATGTAAGTGCTGTCAAATCACAACTGACTTGTGGCAACCCCCTTAAGGGGCTTTCAAGACAAGTAAGAAGCAGAGGTAGTTTGCCATTGCCTTCCTCTGCAGAATATTGCTTGGTGGTCTCCCAGCTTAGCCTCTGAGATCTATCAAGCTGGGTCTATATCATACCTCCTTCCCTCCCAGGAGAGTTTACTTCAGAATAAGTACAGTTAAAATCACACTTCACTGTCTCAGTTAATTTGACAGTATAGCCATTACTTATTTATATTACAATGGCAGTTGATTCCCTTTGAAAACTGAAAGTGATCAAGCATGTTCCTTTGCATAAACTACAGATTTGTATAGATTTAACTAATTATTGTTTGTTTAATGATAATAGAAAAGTGAAGAAACTGAACTGTAAAGTCTTTCAGATTTATTATACCACTTGGTTTAACAATATTCATTTGTTTTACCCAAGTATTGTTAATGAATTGTTTATCTGCCATGATTTATTCTGCTAATTGTATTCACCTTTGGAGCTTCTCATTTTGCAGATTTTTATCATGTAGTGATTAAACAAACAGTGCTGTCAGTCTAAACAGCAGGGTGATTTTTAAAACCTAGCTCATATCTAAAACAATTCTTCCTGAAAGTGATATGTTAGAAAGCTGATCTTTGAGTACTCTTTGACTATTTCGGTTATAATAGGCAAAAAACTATGAGGCAGAAGCCTGAAGCTGACATCAACCATCCCTTTAGATTAAAAAAAAACTGCTCTGAGCTGAGCTGTTTTTAGCATTTTGTGAGAATCAGTAATATGACTCTGAGCCTTACTTCATTTCCCATGAACTTACTGTAAATTTTAATGTTATAAATGGAGGGACAGAAATATACCTCCCATCAGCAAACAAATGGAAACTTAAGCTTGTGGTTTACTTTTTAATGTGTGAAATTTTGAAGTGGGGCCAGAGGAGAAGTGTTCTATTTGTGGTAAAGAACTGGAGACAGATAAGAAGGCAGTGGGGACTTCCATATTAATATCAATTTCAAATATCCACTATCAAATTATATAATACATTTTGTATTATGAAGGCCTTGGTCACACGTAAGGTTTTGGGCCGGGAGAGGGACGGATCGGGGGCGCAGCAAATGGGCGCGATCGCACCGCAACATCTGGGAAGCGGCGCGCACCTGTCCCTGATCCGGCCCTTCAGGCTGAAAACCCACTGCAAAAAAGAACCACCCCTAGAGGTGGACTTACCAGAAAGACCGCGGCAAACACGGCCGTGGGATTGCCGGCTCATCCTTCTGCCAGTGCATCCGAGGCTCCTGGCCAAACTGCGCATGCTCACACATGTGCAGTTCAGCAGCCTCCCTCTCTGTATCGTGGCTTTCTCCCCGGTCTCCCCGGCATCTGATCATGCCAGGGAGAAAGTGCGCGGCAGCTCACAGGATCTGTGTGATCCTGCCGCCATGTGCCTATTTTGGTGCGACTTTCAAAAGCCACACTTTACCATCGCATTCCCCCCCCCCCAATGTGGCAGGGACCAAAATTGTTTTAATAGATTTTCATCTTTTAAAAGAAGCACAGAGTTTAAGTTAATTATATTTAGTTAATTGGCAAATTAAATTCATTGTTTAAAAGTTGTTATGCTCTTTATTCTAACAACTTTGCTTGGATTGCAACTTGAAATTGTTGTTTTTCTTTTTAAAGCTGATTGTTTTGGATTGTCTAACACTTTCTTAGCTACAACAAGCTGAATGAATAATTTTCTGTCTTACTGCTGTCAAAATTATCTCAAGAGATGTACATAAATAACTTGGGGGTGGAAGAAAGAAGAATTTCATAATGTTTATCTTCCATAATCCTTGATTTTTCAGCAGGTGTCATGTGTTTTGCAATCTTGCCATCTTCGTTAAGACATCCTTTATCTTTCCATTTCATCCTGCAATGAAAGTAAGGAATGAAGGAGGAAATGAAAATAGTACAGTGACAGTTTGAAATGAGATTTTTTTAAAAAAATACAATGAATTATTAAAAGGACATTGTATGGTTCTGCCTACTTTGCTACCATTACAGAATAAACACCCATTTCAGAGCAAGACAAAAATATATTAACTGAAAAGGCAATATGATATGAATGTAAAGGCTCTGAAATGCTGCAGCACAATGAACTTTAAGTATTCTTTGCCAGTATCTATGCATAGATGCATAAATATATTTATTTATTTAAAGCAAATTTATCTAACACTTTTCTGCATAAGGGACCCAAAGTGGATCTGCCTAGACTCGGCAGCAATCAAGTTGTTCTCCAGCAGATGAAGAGTTCCCACTAGTGTTGCAGGCCAGTTACATATGACCCATGGTCTGGCACTGAGGGTACATCTGTTCTATCATCACCTTTTCTGCCAGTTTGACTTATCCTTCAGTGGATACAGCTTCAGACATTTTAGGGCCAGGTCCTGCAAGTAGTTGGTCATAGTTGTTGTTGTTTTTTGGAAGAACAGGGATGAGAACCTCTGTCAGTGAGATTCCTCTCTGAGACTCCCTGTACCAGTAAAGGAACACCTCCTATAGTCTTCTCTAGTCATGGAGATCTGCTGTAGATAGGCCCTGGGTGGTACCAGAAAGGAATAGTGCCAACACTTAAAGCTACTATTTTGGAAACTTTGGTTGGTTCAAAATGCAGTGACCAGGCTACTGTCAGAGGTTGGTTACAAGGACTGTATCACCCATGTACTGAAAGATCTGTACTGGTTACCCATCTGTTTCTGGGCACAATTCAGAGTGCTGGTTCTTACCTTTAAGGCTTGGACCCAGGGTACCTGAAGGAGCCTACTCCCATAATATTTAGCTCACCAGTTAAGATCTATCTTTCAAGCTCTTCTGTCTGTGCCTCCAGATATGGAATTTTCTGTGGTGGCACCTTGCCTCTGGAATACCCTACCCCTTGAAGCTTGCCTGGTGTCCACTTGACTTTCTATTGGGCTCCCGGCCAAAACACATCTTTTTACTCAGGCTTTTAATTAAGTAGTTTATCTTATTAGGTTTTTTAAATGATCTACTTCTGTTTTATGGATAGTTTTTACATTGCTTATATCCAATGCCTTGTTTTTGAGGTTTGTTTTTTAATGGCTTATTTTTTTATGCTGTGGTTTTTAACTGTAAGCTGCCTCAAGCAGGACTCTGAAGAGGTGGCATAGAAACATTTTTAACAAATAAATTCCTATGCAAGGAATATAATTTTCTTCTTCCTGTGGGGGAAGTGGGGTTTGAGGCAAGAGGCCCAGACACAAAGGCAAAGAGAGAATACTGAGTGGCTAGAAAGAATGATGGGCACTCCTGTGACTTCTGAAAATAAAAGGAAGGAAATTACTACAGCGAAAAAAAATCAGGTCAGAGAAAGAAAAAGGTACCAATTGCTGCAAGCACACAGGAAGAGCAGTGATCACTCCTGTGCCTTATTGTAGTTATATTTTACTACCAGGGGAGTATTATTTTTTTAAGTTAAAATACTCGAAAATTTGCCAGTGCAAGAGACACAAATTCCATCCTTACTGCCAAGGCAAAAGAAAGAGAGTACAGGGTGGGATTGGTGGAAGGACCCAACAAAAGGACAGGAAACATTACACATGCAAACAAACATGCCTCAAATTTGGTTACTAGAAAAATATCAAGTGGTCCCCAGAGAACCAGAAAAATGAAGGAAATACAAGTGACAACTAAGGGCTCAAGAGAATGTGTGGGAACCAAGGGATAAATTTAAGCAGTATGGGGCCAGAACTGATGTGATAATTCTGTGTGGAAAACCCACAAGGTGAAACTGAATCCACACAAGACAAAAGGGAAGGGATGATGCTTGCAGAAAAAGCAGATTTCCTTGACGTTTTAGTACCATTGAGTATGGTTTGGTCACACTGACTTGTATTGGTTCAAGCAAAGAACTTAGGTGTCTTCCAGAATTCAGGCTCTTGCTAGGAGCGCCTTAACCATTTAGATATAATTAGCAATCTTTCCACGCACTTGGATCCTGCTATCCTAGCCGTACTGATCCATGCTGCTGAAATCTTCAATCTCATGACATCTGTCCTGGTTACCCATCTGTTTTCAGGCTCAATTCAATGTGCTGGTATTTACCTTTAAAGCTGTTCACACCCTGGAACTCTCACTTGAAGGACCACCACTCCCTGTGCAAACATACTCATCACCTTCAGTCTGCCCAACATCTTCATTTGGAATTGCCTTTTTTGTGATGGCACTCAGCTTGTGGAAAAGCCTCTCAAAGGGAGGGGTGAAGAATACATTCTCTGGTGATATTTCACAGACTATGCAAGTGCATCCCATTTGAACAAGCTTTGGCTAATTTATTTTGATGTGATGACAATCATTCTTGTTTTTTAATCATAGAATTTATAATGAGCTTTTTGCTAAGCTGCCTGTTTTAATTCTGGTGTTAATTACTATAGTTACATTCCTTGAGATTGTATTTGTATGGATTTTGTGTGTGCTGCTTTGGGTGATGGTTAAAAAAAAGTAAAATGCAGTTATATTATGGTGATATTATGATGGCATTTAGTCCTACAAATGCCTATAGAACACAGATCATTATTGACCAGTGTAACTTAAAGAAAACTATGAAGCAGAGGCAGTGATGACACATCTTCCATAACTTCACTGCTATTCTTCATGAAAGGTTCACTAATGCAGTGACCAAAACTCTCCGTATGTTTAAAGTAGAACTAATTTCTTCTCTCTGTTGAGGTGTATGGAACATGTGGTAGAAAGAGTCTTTAGAAGTTGGTTGTACCAGCAGGATCTGATGTCGTTTACATAGTTAGAAGTGTATGAATGACAACTTTATAGACTTATGGCTGTGGAACAGTGGTAAAACATCTTCTTGGCATGCAGAATGTTCCAGGTTCAATCCCCAGCGATTCCAGTTGAGACAATATGGTATTAGGTGATGTGGAAGACCTCTGCCTGAGACCCTGGAGAGCTGCTGCCAGCATAGGAAATACTGATCTTGGATGATCAGTCTGACTCAGTATAAGGCAGCTTCATGTGTTCATGTTGTCATGCACATCAATGTGACCCTGTGAAAAACAGACAGAGCGAATATAACCAAATCAAGCTACTTGGAATAAAAGTTGCATGATTCAATCAGCTGAAAGAATAAAAATGTGTATTGGCAAGGAACATGGCATCCCTATCCTAAAATCTGTTTTTCTTCCAATAGCCATTATCCTGAATTATTATCCGATATTTTTCTTAATAAGTTTTCTATTGAATGAGTTTGCCTGAAGGTCACTGACTGTAATGAATATTCCAACTGGCTAATGCAAGAGCGTTAACTGGCATCAAAAAGGCAGATTACTGATAGCAATCAATATTGTCTAAAAGGAGCAACAGTGGGAAACTTATTACAGCTTTGATTTTTGCAAAGGCATAGGGAATGCCCTGTGATTTTTTTTTTTTTGGGGGGGTTACTCCGTTTGAATGTTAATGTTTTCTGAAGATGGTTTCAGACAGGCTGCTCAATTGCTGTGACTCAGTGAAGCAGAATCTACTGAAGAGTTGCTGAGGCAGAACTGAAATCATGGCTTGCCTCAAAGAAATGACAGAGTTGTCAGCTAATTATTTCAACTTTCAAGCTTTCTTTTCTTTTTTTAAAAAAAGCTCATGTAAGATTCTAAGCCTTTAAAATTTGGTGCCAGATGCTGGGTTGCTCACCTAGTTGTTTGATGCTTTAGAACACAAATGAGGTCCTGAAGAAGGAAAGCGAATCAGCCTGTGTCTGTGCAGCAGAATGTGGGTTAAGTTTTCTCTCAACAGGAGAAAGACACTTCTACAACAAAAAATAAACTCTACAAATGCCTAATACTGCTTATTGGTGCAAAGCAAATGCTTATTGTATGTGGTAAGTACCAGAAAGAGGACTGAGTGCCTTCTTTTTTTAAAAAAAAATCAGTATCTCTTGTTAACTATAGACAAGTGCATGTTAAATGTAAGAGCATGATGATGAAGACATTGGTACCCTGTGTTAATTTTTGAGGTATTGCATATGTATTGACTTTTTAAAAAATGTTTTTTAATCCACTAACATTTGGTTAGCTTAAAAGGCTTTAGTATTCAGAATGGTTTCTTGTGGCGTCTCTGGCAAACACATTTACTTGGGAGCAAATCCCACTGAACTCAGTGTAACTTACTTTTGAGTAAATACACATAGGATTAGGCTGCATGTGACTACAGTAATAACAGTGCATACAGCATACATAAAATCAAGCCAAATGTTAGGTGGGTTTTTATCTAAGTGGTAGAACTTGAGAAAGTTATTGAACATCACTGAGTGTAGTACAATTCAGCTTTCTTCTAGTATGCTCATTCTAGAGTCCTAGTAGAATAATTGGGGGGGGGGTTGAAAACCAGAATGGAAGCTTTATTTATTTTGCCATTAATTTTAAGGTTGGGTTAAGAGAACCCTGATTTTATTAGTAAGTATGTTTTCACTAGACATATGAATGTTCAAAGATTTGTTCTCTACAAACTACTAAAAAAGCATCATTTCCTGAGCAGTGTTACTTTAGAGACCTAAACTTTGTAAGCACGCAATGATAATGAGATGCAAATATAACAGACCAGATGGATTCTGTTGGAGGAACTAATATCAAGGACAAGTGATGTGATGAATCTTTTCACACTATACAAATGGCAATTGATACAATCAGCAGTTTTAAGAGCCTAATGTGGAAGCTAGGATTAATTTCAATGTACGGAACTATTTTATTGGTACGTTTGGTACTTGAGACAGATTAATCTTGTTATATATGTAAAAGTTGAGTCCTTTGCTAGAGCATATGCTGTGGAAAAGCAGGGTATCTCCACAGATGTTAGGTAACTTGATTTCCCTCTCTAACAGGTGTCATATGTTGTTACATAAAACAGGGGTGGTGTGGGTTAACTGGTAAAAGTCACAGATCTTGGTAGAACTAAGAGCATATTTCCCTGCCTGCGTGTTTAAAGATAATATTCTTACAGACCAATCCAGTGTATGTCTATTCTAAAGTAAGTCCTGTTGAGTTCTTTGGGACCTACTCCAAATGAGCATAGACTGCAGTCCTAATCTATCATCCCAGACTTGATGGAATTATAAAATGTAAACATTTAAGAGAGAGCCAGCATGGTGTAGTGTGGTTAAGAACAACGGCCTCTAATTGATTCCCCACTCCTCTGCCCAAAGCCCGCTGGGTGACCTTGGACCAGTCACAGTTCTCTCAGAACTCTCTCAGCCCTACCTACCTGACAAGGTGATTGTAAGCGCTTTGAGACTCCTTAGGGTAGATAAAAGTGGGCTATAAAAACCAACTCTTCATCATTTACCTTACGCAAAATGAAAGTGAATTAAATTATCTGTGAGGTTACAGGTGAAAAGACAGGGGAACAGGGGCTACTGATTTTGTTCAGAGTTAGACAAAAATGACTCATGACTAACCAAAGTGGTAAAAACATTACTGAGCGATCACATTTGTATTCCAACTTGCAATGGCTTGCAGGTAAAAGCAATAAATACTTTCGGTATTTTCAATCTGTTTTTCTAGAGCAACATTCTTCACAAGAAGTCTGTGAATTTAGAGTTTCATAGCTTCTGAAGGGGGATTTGAATTGCAGTTCTCCTACATCTAAACCCAACTATTGCACTGCATTAGATATTGTACATTATAAACCCATGGCACAGAAATTATGTTCTCTGGTTTCAAAGAGGCCCTGCTCTTTATAAAGGAAACTAAAAATACTCTTCCATAGCGGCATGGTACTATTTGCCCCACTGGGGGACTGCATGGGTACTGATAGGCTTCACATACAGCCCTCTAATGGGACAAATAGTACCCCTAGTACAGTTTAGGGCCAGGAAATAAACACAGAGAAAAAGACTCAACCCTGTTTTCCTTCCTGTGCTGTTGTCCTGATCCAAATTTGGGACCCCTGGTGACTGGGAAACAAGTTCCCTCATACCTAATGTGTGACTTGAGTTAAAGTCAGCTCAGGGAAACCCAGCCACAAAATGTTTAAAACCATAGCCTGCAGTTTTGCTCTACATTAGCTTGACCACACATGAAATAACTGAGGGACACTTTTCATACTGCTGCATTAGTAACAGAAAAGCATTTTTGTCATATCATTAACCCAGTGTATATACTGTTTAGCATTCTCTAATCCTTGGACCTTTGCATCATCTTAGGTCTGGCCAGTGTTCCTTACTGCCTGTTACTTTCTTTATTTTCTCACCTGGTCTGTACTAGAACTGAACCTTTTCTTGAATTGTCCCAACCCTCTGGAAAAACGTTCTGCTGTTTTCTTTTAGGAAAGCTTTTAAGTAAAACATTTGTCTTTCATGGATATGGTTGCCAGCCCCCAGGTCCGGGTGGAGGTTCCTCCGCTTTTGGGGGCTCCAATAAACCTCAACCAGCTGGCTGTTGGGGGAAGCCCCACCTCCAAGCCCCACCCCCAAACACAACAACCCCCTCCCTCCCCTCCTGCCAGATTTAAAGGGCTTCAGCTGATTGGCAGGGACAACATGGTCTGCCGATCAGTTGGAGGGCTCTTGAAATCTAGTAGGAGGGAGGGAGAGAGGCGGTCATAAGCTGCATGCTCTGTTTGCAGAAAGACCCTTTAAAGGGTCTTTTTGTGAGCCGAGCTTGTGGCCCACAACCACCTATCTCCCTCCCTCCTGCTAAATCTGGCAGGAGGGGAGGGAGAGGGGTGGCTGGGTGGGTGTTCACACTTGGAGGCATTCCCAACCACCCCCAGAATGCCCCCATTTGTACAGGAATTTAAGAAGAGCAATATTAGATTAAAGTAGCTAGTGTTCTGTTTCCAACAATTTTGTTGTTTTTGTTGTTGTACAGTCACACAGTCGAGTCTGACTCTTCACGACCCCATGGACCACATCATGCCAGGCCCTCCTGTCTTCCGCTGTCCTCCGGAGTTTGCTCAATTTTATGTTCGTTGCATCAATAACACTGTCTAACCATCCCCTTCTTTGACCTTCAATCTTTCACAGCATCAGGGTCTTCTCCAGAGAGTGCTCCTTTCTCATTTGGTGGCTAAAGTATTTGAGCTTCAGTTTTAGTATCTGGCCTTCCAGGGAACAGTCAGGGCTGATTTCTTTTAGGATTGACTGATTTGATCTCCTTGCAGTCCAAGGGACTCTCAAGAGTCTTCTCCAGCACCATAGTTCAAAAGAATCTATTCTTTGGTGCTCAGCCTTCCTTATGGTCCAACTCTCGCAGCCATACAGTACTACTGGGAATATCATTGCTTTGACTATACGGACTTTTGTTGGCAGGGTGATGTCTCTACTTTTTATTATTCTGTCTAGGTTTTCCAACAATAGCCAACCTTGTATCTGGGAACATTGAAAGCAGGGCATGAAAGAATCATAGAATCACAGAGTTGGAATGGGCCATACAGGTCATGTAGTTCAACCCCCTGCTTAATGCAGAATCAGCCTAGAGCATCCCTGACAAGTGTTTGTCCAGCTGCTGCTTAAAGACTGCCAATGAGGGGGAGCTCACCACTTCTCCTTTTATTTGTTTGTCTACTGTACCCATTATTCAGAAGTAATCGCCCTCTGAACATGTGTTTCCTTTATTAACAGACACTGACAAGCTGGGAACCCATGAAGATCCCTCCCTCACTTGCTCAAACAGCCACTTCTCCTTGGCCTCCTCTTTGCCTGCCCACTTGCAGGGTTGACAGCAGGGCGGGAAGTGGTGGCAGCTCCTGCTTCTCCTTGTCTGCCCTGTTCACATGGTGATGGCATTGAGGAGTAGTGCATACTTCTCTCCCTCCCACTTCTCCTGCTCTCCCTCCCACCTGGTTCACATGGTGGTGGATGACTTCTTTGTTTAATTTTTATAAATTTCCCCCCATGGGTTTGTAGAAAATGTCCCCTCTATCAATCTGGCCCCATTCTTTGGGTTTTTCTATCTGCTACAGGGGCCGTGTTCAGAATCAGACATGTTTTTAAAATATTGTATAGATTATATTTTAATTGTTTTAATTTATTGTGTATGTCTACTGTTGTAACCCGCCCTGAGCCCTGCTGTGTATGGAAGGGTGGGCTAGAAATTAAATAATGATGAAGAAGAAGAGACTGGATTTATACTTCACTCAGAGTCTCAGAGCAACTTACAAATTCCTTTCCCTTCCCCTCCCCACAACAGACACCCTGTGAGGTGGGTGGGGCTGAGAGAGCTCTAACAGAAACTGCTCTTTTTCAAGAACACCTCTGACAGGACTATGGCTTGCCCAAGGTCATCTAGCAGCTGCAAGTGGAGGAGTGGGGAATCAAACCTGGTTCTCCCAGATTAGTGGTATGATAGATTTCCAGGTACTATAGTGAAACCCTTATCTTACTTTCTTATGACAGTGAAATCTATGAAGTACTTTTAAAAATCTATCCATAAATTCTTGCTAATCAATTTCACTACATAACAGTAATTATGAGACAGGGGGACATTTTTCTCTTCCTCAGCACCCTCCTTGAGGTCAAAGACTGATTCTAAGTATGGTGTAAGTAATATGAACACACATTGTCTTTCCTGAAAACAAGTACAATTAAATGAAGCAAAAGTGTTTTCAAATCACTTCCCCCAATGCTCAGAAAGTTCCCCTGTATTTTCCTAAACAAAAATGCCCCAAATGCTTCATGCTCATTAAGTTGTTCATTCTGTTTGTCCTTCACTGTATTTCCCCCGGCCATATGACATCCTTTTAGAGATGGGGTATCCAAAATGCTACTCAGCTTTCCAAATGTGGATGAATTCTGCATTTATATAAAATTATTATGGAATTGGCAGTTTTATATTCGCACCTATCTGCAAGGATGTAAATTGCAATGATTTTTGCCTAAACTAGGAAGCAAAGACATTTCTTGGGAAGTGAAGATTAATAATATACTTTTTAAAAAATATCCTCAGGCTTTCAAGCACGTGACAGCTTTCAATACACATCACAGGAGCTGGGTGTTATATAGCACTATCCTACACAACAGAGTGCCATTTAGAACTGTGGTTCTCAACACCTCAGTTTCAGGCAACAAAGAACCTCCAAGTGACTTCTAAAACGTCCTCCATGCACTGATGATGAAAAGAAGAAAACTGTGGAATTACTCCTTTCACTTTCTTGGAGAATGGATGAAGAGCCCTTCACTTCCACCTATTCTGGGAATATTCCCTCAGAATCTGGCATGACGCTGGAACAGAAGACCACCTTCATCTTTGTGATTTTATTGTTCATTTTTCTAGGAATCCTCATTGTCCGATGTTTCCGAATTCTCTTGGACCCATACAGAAGTATGCCAACCTCTACCTGGGCTGATGGACTTGATGGACTAGAGAAAGGCCAATTCGATTATGCTCTTGCTTAGAGTCAAAGATTCACGTTATTTAGAACCTCTGACATATTAAAAACCTTATGTTTAACAGACAAAGAACTATTCGGTTTTTTAAAAAAAGCTGCAAAGCATGCTGAGCTTTTAAAGATAAACCAGTAATAATCTCAATAAAGAAAATAGTACATTTTCATGTGTCAAATTCATCTTCAAAAGCAAAGCAGAAAAATATACAATACATGCACTTACCTACAGCTTAAACAACAGTTTGTTTTGTAACTGTTAGGAACATCCATTTCTCAAAGCTGGTGGGTATTTCCTTGTTCACCACCAAACCTTTAACAATCATGTCTAAGCAAGAAAACTTATTTGGGATTTTTTTTCCAGAGGTGGTTGTTATCATATATGTTAACAGTGTAAATGCCCTGAAGTAACTAGGAAGAATCTTACCTGCAACACAGAAATAGTAAGTTATAGAAACTAGAAAACCTTATTTATTAAATGTTGTGAGGAATTTTAGTTACATCATCTTTGATTTCAAAATAGGTAAGGCAGATATTTATTATTTTATTTATTTCATTTATACCCCACTTTTCCTCTCCAATGGGACCCAAAGTAGCGTACAACATTCTTGTCTCCTCCATTTTATCCTCACAACATTCCTATGAGGTAGGTTAGGCTGAGTGTGTGTGACTGGCCCAAGGTCACCCAGCAAACTTCCATGGCATGAGTAGGGATTCAGACTTGTGTCTCCCAGACAGGGGTCATTTCGTAGAAAAAGAGCTAGGGGAACTCATTAGCATAACTCATTAGCATATGCCACACCCCCTGACATCAGGGGCCTGGCGGTGGACCTGCAAGGCCAGCGGGAGTGCAAGGAAACCCCGCCAAGGCCCTCCCTGGCCCCAGGCAGGCAGGGGTGGGGAGAGGCGGGGAGGAAGCAACTTACCCTCCTCCTGCCTCCACCTGGCTGAATAAGGGCTGGAAGCAGGGCAGCCGGAAGCAGGGGGCGGGGCTTCATCATGTGCCCCGCCCCCCTGCACCTCACCCGGGGGAACTGTGTTCCCCCGCATTCCCCCCCGAAATGACCTCTGCTCCCAGATCATAGTGCAGCACTCTAGCCACTACACCACACCTGCTAAGATAATAATAACAACAGCAAAACAGATGTTTCCATACACATTTAAGGTGGAATGAGCTTATCTGGTTACTTTAACAAGCAATTCTTTAGGAGTAATGGTTGTGAAAATGTTGATGCTGAAAATCTTTTCTAAAAGTTGATTTTTTGTAAGTTTCTGTGCACTATATATAATTTGATAGAAAAATAATTACTTGGTCCAATAAAATATAAACAATCACTGTTTCTTTGTATTTAATTATTTGAGACCACCATGGCCTCAAATGCAGTAAGTGTTCGTATTAGACAAAAACCACACTACTTTCAAGAACCACTCAGTCAAATCAGCCAAAGTGTCCGCTTTATAGTTCATCCTGTGCCAAGGACCCACAACCCATATTCAATTAGTCTTTCACTAGATAACTTCGAGTCCCTCACCACACTTTCAGCCATGGGACAGGAGACTGGAGACTAGTAGAGGCTGCTTTCCTTTACCATGCAAATGGATCCAGTTCACATTACAATATTTCACATGAACAGCCAACTACGTGGAGGCCCAAGAAACCATGGGAAGATAATGGGAACCATGCCTATGAGCATTACTTGCTTGGTGAAAGGGAACCATGTGTACTTCTCATCCTCCACAGCATTACTGTACTCCCCCCCCCTGAATGAGGGCAAGTATCCTTACAGATTAATGCAATTCTGTTCCCATTTCTTGGAATCCCATATCTGGGTTGACACAGTTCTGTGTATGAGACCCAAAACCTCTTTGTGATGATTCATTCTACCAGCCAAGTTTCATTAAAACAAATAAGCTCAATGCTTTTACATAATAAGAAATGGTTGTTTTATTTCCCACCAGATTCAACTGCACCATCGTATCAGAAGTCTCATTCCTTCAACCCCTGAAACTTCTGTGAGAGGGGATAAAATGGAGGGAAATGTTTAACTTGCCATCATCCTCTTGCTGCCAATAAATTTTTATCTAATCTATCTCATGCCTTACAGTGTCCATTATGACCTCCTAATTCTCATCTTATCCCAACCCCTGGACCACAGTGGTCAGATTCTGCCCTTAAGGATGTATTAGCCTGAATAGATGAATATCAGCTTGTGAGACAGGACCAGGGCCGGTGCTTTCATAAGGCGGGGTTAGGCAGCTGCCTAAGGGTGCCACCTAGGGTGGGCGCCCCACTAGCCTGCCACCCTGCCCCTGCTCCGACGCCCCTCCCTCACCAAAAGCTCTTCGCCAATGCCCTCCTGCAGCCCGCCCGCCCTAGAGCACCTGGGTCTGGCTGGCGGCATGGCTGACACATGGGGCTGCCTCCTCCTCTGTCTCCCCTGCAGCAGCAGCGGCTCCCTCTCTGGCCGGGTGAGTGAGTAAATGAGGGAGGGACTGCTGCCCAGAGCCCTCCAGGCTCTTTCCCCGCACCATGGGGGAGTGCGGTGGCAGGGGATGGAGAGGCTAGTGGTGGAGGCGGGAGAGGGATGGGTGAGCTTGGTGAGTGAGCCAGGGAGGGAGGGAGGGAGCAGGTGCACACTGGGGAGGGTGGAGAGGGCACACAAGACTCATGCTCGCCTTGGCGGGCAGTTCACACATCCCAGGCAGCAGCAGCAGACCCATGTGCTGCTTCCTGTGAGGCTCCTCTGACTGCTTGGAGGCAGCTGCAGCACCGGCAGCCTCGGGAAGCGGGGCCCAAGCTTGGCTCCTCCTGCGCCCTCTCAGGGTGCTTCTTCGCCGCTTCCCCTCCCCCTGTTCCCTTCTGGGGGGGACGCTTCTGGCAGTGGGATGGCAGCGGTCGATGGGTGGGCTGGGGGAACTGGCGCTTAAAGCCCCCCCATGGCTGTGTCATGCTGTCTGCAGCACCAGACTCTGTACAAGCAGCTTGTGCCTCATCCTGCAGCACCCCCAGGCCAGTTTATGCAAAGAGTGAGCCCAGGGAAAAGGGCTTGGAAGCAGGCAGTGGTGGCGGAGACACACGTGGTGGAAAGCGCTGGTTCACCGTTTTCTCTACCCCCCCCCAGTAGCGTTTTCCCCTTCAGTTGGTTAGGTGCCTACATGGTGGGGGGGAACCGAAAATTTGGGATTAACATCACCCCTCCCCCTTAAAATAATCTTGGTGCGGATTTGGAGACAGGTTCTTTACAATATTTATAATCTCTTATTTCTACAGACTATGAGACTGAATATGGCCTGTTGTACTTGAATGAATTCTCTTTCTCTTCTTACCATATCAGGGTTAGAACTTCCTTTATGCAGCAACCCTGATTCAAATTGGGGTCCTGTACAGAAGCTGTTAGCTTTTAAAATGTTGACATAGGTCCTTTCCACACTAGACCTTAAATCCTGGTTCAACCCTGTCCCAGAACTTACATCCTACACTACATGCAAGTTCACCCCTGTAATTATCTCAGGGTATTTTTTGTTTCCACATTACGTTGGGGTCACCCCGGTTTCTTCCCACACTTGTCCTGGGATAAACGGGTGCTGTTATAACCAGGGATAAATGCAAGGTATTGTGTCACGAGTTGAACTCTGATAAAACCAGGGATGAGATCCAAGTGTGGAAAGGACCATAATCTCCCAGCATAATGTCTATTTTGACCCATAGACCAGAGAGATGTATTCTGGGTTTTAAAGCATGTCTTAGATCAGCAGTAAACTGGGTCCCTGCATTTTGCACCCAGCTTGCCAGCAATAGCTTGCATGTTCATGAAAATAGCCATATGTACAATTCATATGGTGCTTAAATGTAAAATGACTATTACATAAATGTCAGTTAATAGCACCATTCCAGATTGACCTCCAGGTAGAAGAAGAGTTGTTTTTTATACCCCACTTTCCTCTACCGTAAGAAGTCTCAAAGCATCTTACAATCACCTTCCATTCCTGTCCCCACAACAGTCACCTTGTGAGATAGCGCAGTGTTCCCTCTAAACTGAGTTAGTGTGAGCTAGCTCACAGTTTTTAGCCTCCAGCTCACACGTTTTTGTTTTAGCTCAGGAAGGATGGCTCCATTTACGCAGTAGCCAAATCGCTTGCTCATAACTTTAATGCCAGTAGCTCACAAAGTAGAATTTTTGCTCACAAGATTCCACAGCTTAGAGGGAGCATTGGAGGTAGGTGGGGCTGAAGCAGTTATGGAAGAACTGTGAATGGCCCAAGTTCACCTGGCAGGCTTCAGGTGGAGGGATGGGGAATCAAACCTGGTTCTCCAGATTAGAGTCTGCCACTCTTAACCACTACACTACGCTGGCTCTCATTGGTTAGGTATATTGATTTGGAGAGTTCTGATCGTTCCTTCTGAGTTCAGTTTAGTGATAACAGCTTTGGTTGTTTCCTGTTGAAAGCATAAATTTTGCTATTTCCTGCTTGAGAAGCAGAGAGTAGCCTTGCCTAGTGTGCAAAAAAACCGGGCACCAGCCCTGGACAGGACAGTGGACTAGAGAGACCATTTTCCTATGCCAGCATGACCAGAATAATGCATGAGTAATACAAATCCAGATCATTACAGCAATGTTTAATACATGGTCATTCACCGTGTTTCAGAAAACAACATCATTCATAATGTGATATCAGTGCTTGTTGAAATAAAAAAGGCTAAACATTTTAATGGATTTATTGGCATGCTTCATGGAAGTGCTAATTTAAATTCAATAATGCAACATATTCAGGGGCAAGAAAGATAATTTTTAAGACAGTTTGCTTTGTAGAGAAGCTTTTGTTGTTGTTGTTGTTCAGTTGCACAGTCGAGTCCAACTCTGTGCGACCACATGGACCACATCACGTCAGTGTAGAGAAGCTACACTGTAGAAAAGCAAAAGTCACATCTATGTTTATTAATACTTTATCTCCCTCCCACATATTACAGCTCTGAGGTCCAAATGAAATATTATAGTTTTTAAAGAGTTGGGTCCAGGTCCTCCCAACCCAAATTGTGTTCCCTGCAGCCACACAGCATGGCTTCTTTTTTAGAAAAGGAGAGCCCAAACCGGCTCCATGGGGAAGGTCCACACGTAGCAGTAAAACTGGGGAAATAACTCCCCCCACTGCAGTTTTCACACAGGAAAAGGACTTGGGCGGGGAGACAGGAGCCCTTCCTCCCCTGCAGCCCTATTCTGAGTCTGTTTGGCCTCTCCTTTTTTTCAGAAGTTATTCCCTGTAGCTGTTGCATGGCTGTGGGGAACTCAAAATTGTAATGTTTAGTTTGGCCCTGACATGCAGGATCAAGGCAAGTGTTTCATTGCTCTGCTCTATATTGGTAACCAAAGCAGGGATTTATTTATTTATTTATTTATTTAATGTATACCCCACCCTCTTCCCTTCTTTTATTTATATATATATCTTTTTCAGCTTTCTGGGCTTGTTTATACACATATTTGCATTACTGGATTATTGTGCAGTGGATAGCTATTTGAATGTATGAACTGATTCTGTTGCAAAAAACTGTGTCTGAAATTATATGGAACCTTCATATGTGATAATGTGTCTGAAATGACATTTTTTTTGTAGGTAAGCCCTCACTCGGTGGTGCAGTTGTCAAATGATAAACATGAACCTGTGTGCCAGCACTATGCCTTTCCTTTTACAGATAGGCATCCAACAATCTGCAAAAAGGTTAGACTTTCCTAGGTTTTATTGGACTCTAAGTGCTTGAGATAGGGCCATTTATCCAGCTATTAAAGTGGACTGACCATAGGTTATATTCAGGGTTGAATTCCATTAGGAGACCCATTACCCTCCTGGAGGCATTCATTGTCTGCTATAATGGAGCTGGAATTCCTTTTTTAGCTATCAGAGTAAATCTCTATGCATATGCCTTCTGTGTCTGAAAATGTATTGTCAAATTAGAGAGTTGTGATTGTCACAGTCTCCTGTTATCTCTGCCTATGAGCTACATTATTCAGTCCGTTTCTTCACTAGGGATTTTTAGCAAAAACTATTTCACACCTGCTACCAGCTGCAATAGTAGAATCTCTTGTTGAGACACTCTTGGTTCTATTAAAATTCACTTAACAACAACAACCTGTATCCAACAATGTGGCTCAAGACACTGGTTTTTATCTCTTGTCTTGCTGTGAACAACATGTGTACCACCAAACCAATTTGATTTTGACAGCACTGATCTCTTTTTTTGGGATGGGGGGGGCTGAATCCTCTCTCCCTTCCTCCCTTCCCAATAGTGTGTGATTCCTACCCCCAAATCTGCTACAAAGAAAAATAGATTTCAATCATTTGTAGTATGGAAACATCTGTAAAAGGAATCATGTCCACCAAGTATTTTCAGGATTTTTATACCCAGGCACTGCACAATTTTATTGGCAATCCCTGCCAGGCCTTTAAGCAGACCAGATTCTAAGCTCTTATACTCTTGTTTGTTTCTGAAACTCAGGAAAATGTCCCTGTCCTTGAATGTAATGTCCCAGGCTTTTAACTGCAGTGGGTCAGAACTTGAGAGGTCTAAGTAATTTGATGGTAGTCTACTCAGACTCAGTTCTCACAGAAGTAATCTGTGTCAGAAATGGGCAACTGCAGAGGGTGTGTGTGTGTCACACTCTGGAATTTTCCACCAGAAGGAGGATTTCTGCAGACACAGAAAACTAGCAAGGTATGGACAAGGTTCCACTTAAGATTTCCTTCTCTACCGGCTGCTTTTCTGTGTACTGGGATTTTTCTTTTTAATTAAGAAGCATTCAGAAGAAGAAAAAGAGATTGGATTTATACCCTGCCCTGCACTACCCAAAGGTGTCTCAGAGTGGCTTACAAACTCCTTTCCCTTCCCTTCCCCACAACAGACACCCTGTGAGGTAGGTGGGGCTAAGAGAGCTCTGACAAAAACTGCTCTTTTTTTCAAGAACAGCTCTTATCAGAACTACGGCTTGCCCAAGGTCACATCAGCAGGTGCAAGGGGAGGAGTGGGGAATCAAACCCAGTTCTCCCAGATTAGAGTCTGCACACTTAATCACTACACCAAACTGGCTCTCATGTAAACTCCCACCCGAAACCTGCATATACTGTTCACAAGACATGAGGCTGAAGTTGGTTCCTTATTCCCAGTTCCTTGTTCATTCATTATTCACATCTTATTCATAATTCATCCAAAAACACTGAGGAGAGTTTGAAAGCTCTGAACCCCAAAATAAGATTTGGACCCCCAAACTTAATGCACCCCCATATTCAGCAAACTCTCCCATTCGAGGGGACATATGCTGTGTCCTGGTCCAAAGGGCGGTTCTTGTGCAAGCTGCTCCAAAGTGAGGTGCCCCCAGGGAAGTCACACAGGAAAACAGTGGGGCCTGGCTGTACGCCAGAACAATCTTTGGACCACCCCAACTGAAACAACCCCATGCTCTGGAGACTGTCCCCTGCAAGATGACATACAGTGATGCCCAGTCCAAACACTGGTTCTGGTGCCATGAATTTCTATTTGGAGTGCCTCCCAGAGGCCTGTATTTCAAAAAAGATTTAAATAAGGGAGTGCCTTCTGCACCCAAAATGAGGTTTGGACTCCCACACTTCATACACCCCCATATTCAGTGGGCTCTCTCCTTCCAGGGAACATATGCTGTGTCCTGGTCCAAAGCACTGTTCTTGTGCCAGCTGTTCCAAAGTGTGGTGCACCCAGGGCAGTCACACAGGCAGACACTGGGGCCAGGCTGCAGCTCAAAACAATCTTTGGACCACCCCAACGGACATATCACCACACTCTGGAGACTGTCCCCTGCAAGAAGACATGACCTTCTATCTGGAGTTCCACCCAGAAGATTTGAATAAGGAAAGGGGGGAACCTTTTCCAGCACACAGACAGCCCCCTAATCTCAAACTACTCATCACCTTCAATAATACAGCATCTAATTTAAACATGTCGACTGGTACCAGAGCTTGCAACACACCCTGAAGCCAACTTTGCTGCTGCATACACCCAGACAACACAATCACTGGACCTAATAACATCAACTATATCATCTCAGGCTTAGTCACCTGCTCATCTTCTAACATTGTATTTGTCATCAAATGTCAACAATGCCCTTCAGTTCTCTATATAGGACAAACAGGTCAAACCCTACGCCAAAGGATAAATGGACACAAATCTGACATCAAGAATCAAGAATCACAAAATAGAGAAACCTGTAGGAGAACATTTCAGCCTCCCAGGGTACTCCACAAGGGATCTCAGAGTAGCTGTTTTATGTCAAAAGAATTTCAGAAACATACTGAAATGGGAGATCGCGGAAATGCAAGTTATTGCAGCACTCAGGACAATGGTTAGGGTTATTAGGGTTAGGATTGGCCTTATTAGGATTAGAGTTATTAGGGTTATTAGGGTTAGGGATTAGGGTTACAGTTATTAAAGTTAGGGTTACTAGGGTTAGGGCTATTAGGGTTATGGTTATCAGGGTTGGGGTTAGGGTAAGGGTTAGGGGTTAATGTTAGGGTTAAGGTTATTTGGGTTAGGGTTAGGAATTAGGGCTAGGGTTATTAGGGTTAGGGTTACGATTAGTAGGGATAGGGTTGGGGTTAGCTTTATTAGGGTTATTAGGGTAAGGGTTACGATTATTACGGATAGGGTTAGGGTTAAATTATTATGGTTAGGGTTATTTAAGTTAGGGTTAGGGTTAGGTTTGGGGTTGGGGTTAGGTATTAAAGTTAGGGTTAGGGTTATTTCAGTTAGGGTTAGGGTTATTAGGGTTAGGGTTAGGATTATTAGGATTAGGGTTCGGTTTAAGGATTAGGGTTAGGGTTATTCAGGTTAGGGTTAGGGAATAGGGTTAGGGATTAAATTTAGGATTAGGGTTATTTATGTTAGGGTTTGGTTAGGGTTCTAAGGGTTAGGGATAATTGTGAGAATAGTATTGTACAATTGGATTTTGATGTATGATGAAATTTATATGAGCTATTTTGATGATATATAATAATACACAGATGTTTTTATAACACAGTTTGAACAGTTTATTATTTATACAAGTTAGTACAGCAAGTGGTACAGTGCTTTTGCAGTGCTTTTGCAGTGTTTTGTTCTGTTGTTGCCTGCCTCTGTGTAGGAACCCTGAACTAAGGATGGGCAAGAACCAGCTCATGAAATTAGTTTGTGATGAATTTTGGCCAGTTTGTGGTTCGCAAACTAATTTCTGCAGTAGCCAAGTTGCTTGCTCACAACTTTAATGCCAGTAGCTCACAAAGCAGAATTTTTGCTCACAAGACTTCACAGCTTAGAGGGAGCACTGCTGGAGGCAGATGATAAGTAAAGCAGGTCTAAGGACCTAATTTATTTTTGACTAATTTCAGCCAATTAGGTTCATAATAATCTGTCAGCATTAAAAAGGTAAAGGAATTCGAGTTAGGATTAAACAGAAGGCGCAGCCAGAATTTGATGGTCAGAAGCCAGGCCCGAGTTTCCAGCAGCATCTGGCCGGATCACAGACAGATCACAGCATATGGGACAAAATTAGGGAGTCCAAGGATTTTCCACAAAAAAAAGGATTGTAAACCCTCTGCTGATTGGTTAATTGCGCTTATCCAAATGGGAGCGCCATATAGAACTTGTTAACTAGATTTTGCATTGAAGGCTTTTAAGGCCATTGGGATATATCTATTGCCTCTCAAGTAGAAAAAGTGAGCAATGGCCTCAGCACTGTTTCTTGCTAGAGTAGTAGCACATTTGCGGTGAGTAACCCAGCTCCCATTGTAGTAGAAATTGATCCCCAAGTATTTAAATGATTTGACCTGCTCAATGGGATTTCCCTGGATTGTCCATGTGAACTGTTTCCAGGATCTGGAAAAAACTAGGATCTTTGTTTCACCATAATTCAGTTAACCTGATGTTGTTACAGTAGGTCAACCATTGGTGTAAAAGACGCCTCAATCCGATTCGAGAACATGAGAGTAAAATGAGAGTAAATCTGCATATAAAAGAACTGGGATATGTCGTTGGCCAATTTTGGGAACATGTCCATCAATTTCGAACAGTTATGGAGCCAGGTTGTTTAGAAACAAATTTAAAAGTGAAGGGGCAAGGACACAACCCTGTTTTACACCTTTGTGAATAGGAATTTTGGGGGTTAGATTTCCCTGTAGATTGAATTTAACCTGACAACTGGTATGTGTATATAGTTTTTTTATTGAAAAAAAAACAATCTGGAATCTATATTCATTCTAGCCATTTTGTCCCATAAGAGGTCTCTTGAGATTGAATCAAATGCTGACTTAAAGTCTAAAAAGGCAGCGAAAAGCTTATTGCCTGGTTTCCCACTGTATTTAGTAACAAGGGGTGATAGTATTGCACAGTGGTCCAGAGTGGATTTTCCCCGACGAAACCCTATTTGTTCTGGTCCTAGAATGTTATGGTCAGTCATCCATCCTAGATGGTAATAATAACATTATAAAATTGTATAGTGGTCACAATAGGACATGTTGGCTAACCAAAAGGGAATGGTCAGAGTTGGAATTCAGCTTATTTTTTCTAATTTCGCTGGCGGGCACAGGCTGCTGATGGAACATCCAGGGGGAGGGCCTAACACAGTGCAGTTGTTACGTGCGACTCCTAGTTAAAGCCTGGTGGAAGAGCTTCATCTTGCAGGCCCTGTGGAACTGTAAAAGGTCCCGCAGGGACCTGATGTCATCTGGGAGCTCATTCCACCAGTATGGAGCCACCACTGAGAAGGCCCTGGCCCTGGTCGAGGCCAACCTTGCCTCTTTCAGACCAGGGAAGGCCAGGCAATTTTGGAGCCCTGAACGCAATGCTGTCTGGGGAACATGTGGGGAAAGGCGATCCCTCAGGTATGCAGGTCCCTCACAATATAGGGCTTAAAAGGTAAGAACCAGCACCTTGAAGCAAATAAGGTATGCTATCAGCGGCCAGTGCAATGCTTGGATGTGCTCCCGCATGGGGAGGCCCATTAAAAGCCTGGCTGTAGCGTTTTGCAATAGCTGTAGCTTCCAGATTTGTGACAAGGGCAGCCCCATGTAGAGAGCATTACAGTAATCCAGTCTCAAGGTGATCATTGCGTGGATCACTGTTGCGAGGTCATTGTGTTCAAGGAAGGGAACCAACTGCCTAATCAGCCACAGATGGTAAAAGGCCGACTTGGCAGTGGCTGCTACCTGGGCCTCCATTATTAAAAAGGCATCTAGGAGCACTCCCAAGCTTCTAATCTCTAACACTGGCACCAATGGAGCCCCATCAAATGTCGGGAATGAGATTCTTAACCCCAGGGTGCTCCAACTCAAGCACAGCACCTCCATCTTTGTTGGATTCAATTTCAGTCAGCTCAATCTAAGCCATCCAGCCACAGCTTGTAATGCCAGGTCCAGATCTTCTGGGCTAGAGTCAGACTGGCCGCCCAACATCAGCTAGAGCTGGGTGTCATCGGCATATTGGTGACAACCCAGCCCATGCCTCTAGGCGATCTGGGCAAGGGGGCGCATGTAGATGTTAAATAACATTGGGGAAAGTACTGCCCCTTGGGGCACTCCGCAAACCAGCAGGTGCCTTTGGGATAGCTGTTCCCCTACAGCCACCCTTTGTCCCTGACCCTGGAGAAAGGAGGTAAGCCACTGCAAGGCCAACCCTTGGCCTCAGTGTCGGCGAGGCGGTGGATCAGTAGCTGAAGATCAACCATGTCGAACACTGCCAGCAGGTCCAACAACAACAGCACTGCCGATCTGCCTCAATCTAGATGTCTCCGAAGGTCGTCCGTAAGGGCGACCAGTGCCATCTCCATTCCATGACTTCTGTCCCATGTGGAAGCAACTTGTCACAACCCTGTGAACTTTATGACCACAAATGCAGACTCTGCCTGCCTCCTGTGACATTTGGACTGACCCTCGACTCTGCTTTTTGGACCTGCCTGAACCTTGCTGATCATCAACCTTAGACTGCCTTGACTCTGCTTTCCTGAACAACCCATGAACTCTGACTGCTGCTAAACCAGAATTTGATGTCTGGACTGGACTCTTTTTTTTAAATTAACTCTCCTAAAAAGGAGAGAGTTTATTGCTTTTAATATCAGAAAGGGGGAGGGTATATAGCTGGACTAAGAAAAGTTTGAGTGATGCTCTATTAGTATGTTAATCTTTTGTTAGTATTAAACAAATCTTCTTTTGGCTTCTTCTGTGAGTTGTCACTCGTCTCTCATCTTAACCTGTGAAAAACAAATATAAATGTTAATGTATTAGTAGTGTCCCTTTGGATTTTCATGCGCTTTCCGAACCAATCTTCAAGTTCTGGGCTGCCTTCCTTTTATGTATCTTAGGTTGTAGGATGGACCTTTCCCTGCTCCTTCATCTTCTGGAGTCTTGTCCCCTGTCTCCGAGCGCTGTCTCCTTCACTGTCCATTTCTTCCCATCTGGCAAGTGCTGCCTCCTCTGAGCTGGCGTGCCTCTTCAAAAAGTCTTGAGCTTTGAAAATG
>NW_015167537.1:101996-108002 GCF_001447785.1 Gekko japonicus | reverse complement strand
GATTTTTCCATTTGAAGCATCAATAACTTTTTATCTTGCATTTCTTGATGTTTTCCCATTTTCTCCACCTTCTTCTTGACCTTTTGAGTATCTTCTGCTGAGACCAGGCATTTTTGCGTGATTTCCTCCATTTTCTTAGCTGTATCATTCAACTGGATCTGCTGGTTACTGAGAACACTTTCCATGCTTGTCAATGTCTGATTTATTTTTTGCATTTGTTCCAGCAGAGGGCGCAAAAGTTCACTCTCCTGTTGAGTGACAACCGGCTCCAAGGGGCGGGAGCCAGCACCGGAAGTTCCTCCCATCTTCTTTGCCGGCTTCTCCTGAAACTTTTTCTGCCCAACATCTTTGTTTTAATGTTTACTTTTTAAAAGTTCGTGCCGTGCAGCTAACAAATGAGTCTATCTGTTTTTCTTTCAACAATTCACCAAAAGGTAACACCACTCTTTTAACATTTCACTTCCCCCCTCTTCTTTCTGTTAAATCAGTCTCTGTTTAAGAGAGTCTCGGGAGCTGCAGATTGGCCCCGCCTTGAATTTGACGGGAAGGAAAGCGGCGCTCGCAAATTGGGCGCTGCGGGGCTGGGGCCGGGCGGCTTCCTTCGCGGCCGGTGGGCGGGGCTTCTGGGGAAATTTCGGGGGGGGCGCAAGCCCCTCAGCCCCCCCGCAGATTACGCCGGTGCGACCAGTGCCATCTCCATTCCATGACCTCTGTCCGATGTGGAAGCAACTTGTCACAACCCTGTGAACTTTATGACCACAAATCCAGACTCTGCCTGCCTCCTGTGACATTTGGACTGACCCTCGACTCTGCTTTTTGGACCTGCCTGAACCTTGCTGATCATCAACCTTGGACTGCCTTGACTCTGCTTTCCTGAACAACTCATGAACTCTGACTGCTGCTAAACCAGTATTTGATGTCTGGACTGGACTCTTGACTGTGATCTAGCTCTGTGGCCTAGCTCTGTTGCCTTACTCTGCCTGTGTTCCAGGACAGCTTCAACTGCAGAGATTCTCTGGTACTGATTCTGTTCTGGTGGCCTTCTATTGCTCTTGCTTTTTTATGGTTTTCCCTCTCCATTGGAAACAATGGAGGATGGGGGCACCTTTTTGGGTGGCTGTAAATCCATAAATCCAATCCTCTCCAAGCTTAGAGGTCAGGTAGAGGAGCATTAGCCAGAGATCCCTTGTGAGTTTGGTGTCTCTAGTTTCACAGGATCCATTCTATACATTCCTGAACCTCATGAACCTGTGCCTGTCATTTCCGCAGAAACCACTCTCCTGGGGGCACCTTCTTTGGGGGCCATAACTCAGACCCCATAAATCCAATCCTCACTGAACGTGGAAAGCAGGTAGAGGAGAGTCAGCGGGAAATCCTCTGCAAGCTCAGTTTCTCTATCACACCAGGGGACTGTTCTACCATGTCACAAACTTCACAAATGGAACTGGTTCATTTAGCCCTTAAAAGTTCATGGTTTGCGGTTTGTGAACCAGACATGCCACAAACCACAGACGTGCCCATCCATACCCTGGACCTCCTTGGTGGTCTCCCATCAAAGTACTAATCAGAGTTGCCCCACTTAGCTTTCAGGATTGGGCTAACCTGAGCCATTCAGGCTAGTATCAAAATTATCAAAAGGAAAAATTCAGTCTATTACCAAACTCCCCTAGTTTGGTTATCATTATGGTTACTGACCATGGCTGGAATACTTCCTGACCATTCTCTTGCCTTTTCTGCTGCTTTCAGGCCATTTGACACAGCACAAAAGTACCTGTAGATCCTGCTTTTGCTGAACATCTTTTCTAATTTGTTTTCTTAATTTTTTTGCATATCTTTATCTTTATGGAATAAACTTGCATGCCATACTGCTTCTATACAGTAAGAATACACATACCCAAACATAAGCATACTTACCAAATTAAGAGTTCAAAGTAGGTTTTGTAAGGCAGACCAATGTTATTATTTCTGTGTGGTAGATGGGAGGAGGCCTTAGGAATAATCCCATATTTTCAGCTTCAGCATGCCTGGAATGCTCCCTGACTATTCTCACCTGGTGAGTTTGTGGCAGAGGGGAGACTTGAACCAGGAATTTGATGGAGCAAGGTTAATTCACCAAACTATTCTAGTATTCCAGCTCACAATGAATAAGTTTCATATTGTATCACTTTAACAAAGATATAAAAATTTGTGGAGCCAACAATTTCCCCCAAAAAAACGTTTAAATTATAGGAACATTTCTTGTGTAAACAGAAAAGTCACTACTAGTTCTAAGAACATAGGACATAAAATGGAAAAAAGGGAATGATGTATACCATCTTGAGGAAGGGCTGGATACATATGTGATAAGTATAAAGGTGTAGAGAATCAGATGCCAGAAAGGGGACATATAGTCAAATTCAGTTTTCTGTTTAATGGTTGCTAAACTGATTAAGTTCTTGGCTCATTTTTTTCAAAGCTTTCCCCCCATAGCTATACCATATTTGTTCTTATTCCATGGCATTATTCCAACTGTACCACTGTGATGTCACATAAAGAAAGGGGCACTCGTCCATTTCATTCTTTTATTCCATCCCATCCTGTTATGTTGAGGAGCACCTTATTATGGTAAGTGATTTCCTTTTGCTTGTTTGTGTGTGTGTGTATAAATAAACAGTCCTATGAAGGTTTGTTTGTAAAGCATTATTGCAAGAACACTTGATGTATTATTTTATAATAAGGTGTTAGTGACTAACAGCCTCTCTTATGCATATTTCGTTTAAAATTTGATTGGTTTCAAATAATTGTGCATGTCCTTTTAAAGAAATTTCCCAATTCAGACTTTGACTTCTGGGCCAACCTCTTTAAAATCATGGAATGTGAAACTTCTAACATCTGGGTGATCACTACTCCGAGCATTTCAAATTGAATAATTGTTTCCTGTCTACTATTCTGGGAGAGCAGAACTAGCAGCTGCCAGCTGCAAGTGAAATCATATGTTAAAAACTTATTAAATTAAAAAAAACTTTTGGCTTCAGCATAACAGTAGAATGTCTGTCAAAGTGGGAGGCGTGATCATTCCAGGTATCCATAATATTTTATCTTTAGCAAGGGAAAAGAAGGCAGACCTATTGAGCACTTCTTGAGAAATGACCAGATTTTTTGACTGAAGAATATGCCTCTGTTATGGTCATTTTAACAATAAATCTGTGTTCATTGCTATTATCTATTTATACTTTATTTATAGCCTGCCTTTCTAATTGAAACCTTTCTTTCTAGTTACATTGTCACAAATAGTCTTTTTGCATACAACAGGAATCCAAGCATGGGAATGGAAAGGGATTATGGCACTTTGCAACCCCCTTAAAAACTCTTGGGAGATTTTAACATAATAGTTGAGAACTACAGTACGTAGTACTGAAGACTCATAAGAGGCTGAGGGAAAGTGCACAGTTTTAAGTTGATCTCCAGACAAATGCCAAATACAAAAGTTGTGTGATACCTTTTATTCTGTGCGTGTGTAAACTGCTGTCAAGTTGCAGCCAATTTATGGCAACTGCATAGGGTTTCCATAGAAACATAGTGCTGGAACACAATGCAGAAAATTCACAACTGCACAACGCAGGAAATTCACAACTACCCCGATCCCCACAGTGATCCTTGCTCTATGCCCAGAGGAAGGCAAAAAACCCTCCAGGATTTCTACCCAATCTGGCCTGGAGGAAAATTCCTTCCTGTCTCCAAACTGGTGATCAATATTTCAGTCCATTGCTGCTGTTGGCAAGTGATTAAGCAAAGGTGTTTTGCCATTGCCTTCCTCTACAAAGACTTCCTTGTTGGGCTCCAGTCCAAATACCAACCCTCCTTAGCTTCTGATGAAATCAGGCAGTACTATACTATCCTACATCTCAATATGTTTTATTGGGATCAAGCAAAACATCACAAAACATGACCATTAAAAAAAAAACATGACCATTACAAAACAGTGTACAGAGACGTCTAATGTCAGCCAGGCCTAGCTTTGCGCGTTTTACCCTCAGTTCTAACACCAAGCAGTTAAGATACCTGAATGCCATAAAGGTCTCAATAAGCTTTTATTCTCTTGAATGACTGCTATTGAGAACTGATTGACTCAGGAGTCTGTCAAATTAAAAAATGCCCTTACAGATGCAGACAGGGAAGACTCCTCCCTCCAACTCAATCCCAATGGCTGTTGGTACTGGGGGGGGGGGACTTGTTGTACCACAAGGCCTACGGGGCGAGATTACACTTTGGGCATGAATCCAAACTGGCTGGACATTACAGATATTTAAAGACCTTGCACCTCCTACAATGGCAGTTTTGGTGGCCGCACATGCGAAGTGATATTTCACAATATGTGGGCTCATGCCAGACTTGCTTAATGGGAAAACAGAGGGCAGGTAAACCTCCAGGGACTTTGTGACCATTAGAAATTCCCAGTCAGCCCTGGGAAGTTATCTCTATGGACTTTATAACTGACCTGCCTCCTAGTAAAGGAAAAACGGTGATTTGGGTGGTGGTGGATCTGTTTTCTAAACAGGCTCACTTCATTCCACGCAAGCAACTGCCAACAGTGAAAGCTCTGGCTAGGCTGTTTATGCATCACATAGTGAGACTGCATTCGGTGCCCAGCAAAATTATATCCGACCGGGGCACCCAGTTCGTTGCTAAGTTTTGGGAGGAGCTTTTACAGGTTTTGGGGATTGAAAGGGAGCTTAGCAGTGCCCACCACCCAGAGACTGATGGCCAGACTGGACAGGTTAATCAAACAGTGGAACAATTCTTTCGGTGCTTCGCCAATTATCAACAAGACAATTGGGATGAGCTACTATCCTATGTGGAATACAGCTATAATAACTCTGTGCTCTACAGGACTGTCATCTTTCAAAGCGATACACAGTTATGAGGGGGTCCCCTCTGCCTACTTTGGATACTCCAGAGCCAGTTCCTGGTGATTTCCAGGCTTGGTGGCAAGACCTAAAGGACCAATGGTCTATCATTAAAAAAAAACTCTGAACAAAACCAAAGCAGATTACAAAGCCCAGAATTGCTGAACATGAATGCACGACCACCAACAATGATAGAAACTCAGTGTATCTGTCCACTAAGAACTTTAAAGGGCTCCAGCCCAGGAGGAAATTGGGTTGGAAATATATTGGCCCATTCAAAGTATTGTGTAAGATAAATAAGGTGGCTGTTGAACTGGAATTGCCTAAAACTCTTAAAGATATACATCCTGTGTTTCATTTCAGCTTGCTGAAAAAGGACCTGGGGCCAAACAAGTGGAGATCTTGACCACCAGCCACATCAACTCTGATGCTGAATGGTGAGCCTCATCAAGAAATAAAAGAAATTTGGGGGGGGGGGGCGTGGCGTGGCGTGGCACCAGATGGCAGCATAAATTGTTCTGCTTTCCCCACTCCTGCTACAGATCATTCTAGACAGTTTTACCTGCTAAAACGTCTTAAAATCTATAGGAACAGAGAAGAATAACACTGACAGTGAAAGATCCACTTTCTAGATTGATCACTGAATGATAGAATGGTGTACATACCTTGTATACAAACAGACTAGTTGTCTTTTTATGTAAGTGATCCTTTCATTTCTGTTGTTGAGCTACTCAAAATAGTAGATTTAGGATAATGTTGCCCTGCAAGGCACTTATAGCGCTCTTATGGACATTGTTCCTAAGTGATAAACACTGGACTGTGCAAATAGTGTGCAAAAGGGACAGAACTGTGTGGTGACCTGAGTGATGCCACTTACAGACACACATCCAGAAGAGGGAAGCCTTCCTTTGAGATGATGTGCCTATGGTTCCTGAGGTTACCTGCCCTCTTACCTGCTGTAAGATGGACGAGCTCCCTAGCCACATGAAGCACCGAAAGCCAGACAGATGCCATACTAAGGCAGCAGACCAGAGACATGAGATCCAAACGCCATGTGGAAGCTTCTTCCTTGCACGCACAGGCAGCATTTCCCTTCCCCCACCCCGCCCCACCTAGCTGA
>NW_015167537.1:97648-101946 GCF_001447785.1 Gekko japonicus | reverse complement strand
GGCCGCATGTGTCATCATCCCTCCAGATGCTACTGCCCTGCCCAGAATTACTAGATCTCAACATTGTCCACTCCCTTAGACCCTTCCCCCTGAACCCAGGTCCAATCAGCATGCTTTGGGGATGGACCAGCAGGAGGTATGCCAGGGGATGTGGTCAGCTTAGCCCACTTCCCAAGCCCCCGCATAAAAGAGGGCACCCAGCCATGTGCTCTGGAGTGAGGTACCATCTGGTAAGAATTTTATATCAGCAAAGTGGGGAGTTTGAAATTGACATTTTGTGAAATTTCGTAGGAGTGAGGTACCATCTGGTAAGAATTTTATATCTTTGAAGTTGAATATTTAAAGAATGGGAATGTAGTGATGGTGATGACCAGATCTTATCCCAGTCTGATGATGTGAGAGTGGTGACACAGTCAGTTTGCCAAGCCTCTTGATAACTTAAAGGTTTTGTTGACTGAGAGAGAAGTAGTTCTTTGTAGATTAGCAAAATGTAACTGGTAAATGAGTTTTGGTTGAGTTTCAGGAGTCGTTCGAAAGAGGTAAGTGGTCTGCTGAGATTTGAATGTGTCTTCAAAGAGTCAGTCAGGTGAGTAACTTGATTATATTCTAACCACGGTAAAGAACAGTTATGTTTACTATCCAGAAGGTTTTTCGCTTTAACTGATGCAAGGATCCAAGGCTACCTGACCTTTCGGGACAGAAAAATCGAGGTTTTTCTGGACTTGCCCATGGAAGCTATCATCAGAAGATGAGAACTTAAACCTGTAATAACTCAACTCCTCTTGGCTCATCTGCACTACAAATGGGTTGGCCCGGCTAAGCTTCATGTACAGCATAAAGGATCCTCACTCTGGGCTGTTGATATTGACACTGGCATTCAACTACTACAACGTCTTGGTCTTCCTGTTCCACCCAAACCAGACAAAAAAGCCTTCAAGAGAAAACACAACTCAAGCACGCCACCTCCTAGAGGCACCAAGCTGTCCATTCACCAGGCTGAAGGGGACTCCAAATGATTCATGGGCCTCCTATAAGTAATAGTTTTTAAAACATAACTGTTCCTGATAAGTTTACTTAATTAATGGTAAAACTGTTAGCGCTTTATTTTGGCGGGAGTGGGGGTGTATGTTTTTTCACTTGCGTCGATAAGCCTCCATTGTTTGTTTTTTCATGCGTTTCCCATCTTTTATTAAAGTAGACGTCAGCCTAGCCCGGCTATTTTACTCTCCTGTTCTTTTCTTTTTGGAACAGGAGCCCTGGGGATTGCTCTCAGCATATTTTTTTTCTTTTTTCTTCTTCTACATCTTAAAACCCTTTCTTTCTTTCTCAACACCTCATCTTTTTTGGTTCAGCTTCTCGTTCTTATCCTTCCTCATCTCAACCTCATCTCTCTCTATTTCCCATATTGATACTTTACCTCTCTCTCTCTTCTAGTATACATGATGTTTCTTTTTACAGGAAGTTCATTGTGTTGAATTAACTTTTTGTAGTTAATAGTACTGTGCCTCCACATCACCAACAAGAAACATATCTATATTTAAATATAAAGGGGGGGGAGGTACTGAGGGAGGATTAGTTGTTAGGCTTTTTAGATGTTCTTTTAAAAATCATACACAGCAGTAACATCTGAATGCTTTACATTTCAACTTACAATTTAATGTAAGTTTTAATCCATATTTAGTCTATTAAATTGTTAGCGTAAAAAAATTCAATATCTATTTAGTGGTGTTTTATATATGTGAGTTTAATTAATTCATTCATTGTGTAGCAATTCTAAATCACTCATTTGAAATCAACTTGTTCTTAAGTTTAATATTAATCAATAAGTAAGTAAAGTGCACTGTGCATTTCTTGCCACTATTAACACTGAAGTTAACTATTGTTGTGTGAGTTCTGAAATAATTTACTCATTTACTCATAACTACTTGGTACCATCCTAGGTCTATTTTACAATTGTTATTTGAATTTCATCTTTTAATTTTCTAATATTACAAGACAGAGTTACAGTGAAGTGTCAACATGCAATCTGCAGTCAAGATTTACTCGTATAACATGAGAAGGCTGAACAACATCACCATAAGAGAATTCAGAGTCAAATTGTAAAACTAAATCTGGACATCCTTTTCCTCTAAGAGACCCACATTAAAGATGACACAGCCCCTCTATTCAAAACTAAAAAAAATTCCAACACCAGTTCTTAGCCAAGGGCTCTTCCAAATCCAGAGGCACTGCCACTTTAATCTCTAAAGATTTGAACTTTGTACACCAAGCCTCTATGGCTGATCCCCAAGGCAGATTCATCTTTGTCAAGGGTACCATAAACAATGTGCCAGTCACTCTGGCATCGCTCTATGCCCCCAACTCAGAACAAATTCCCTTCATTGAACAATCTCTAAAAAAAACATGATTCTTTTCTTCTAGGTGAAATAATTCTTGGGGGAGACCTAAATTTTATCATGGACCATTCTAAAGACAAATCTGCATTCAATCCATGCAGTAACACAACAAAAATTCCTGTCCAAAAGGGTGAAGCAGCAACAAAACTCATGACTACTGCATTAAAAAATTCCCAGGGCACACCTCACTATAAAACAGAAAATATATCACAACTGTTTTTGAATTTCTATTTTAAAAAAGCTATATAGCTCTACTAATGTTCCTCATCTCACTCTTGATAATTTCTTCAAAGCTCACCCATTGGTGAAAACTCTATATGAGGAACATAGAACTCTGTTGGAGGAGCCTTTCAGAACTCAGTAAGTCTTAGATGCGATTAAAAGACTTAAGCCTTCCAAAGCGCGGGGACCGGATGGCTTCACTCTGGAATTTTACAAGCAATTTACTCCACTCTTGGCTACTCCCTTGACTGATGCCTGTAATCACATTCTACATACAGGATGTTTCCCCCCGTTCCTGGAATTGAGCTTCGATTATACTTCTCCTCAAGAAGGAGAAAGACCCAGCACAACTGGCTTCGTATAGGTCAATTTCACTGCTAAAAAAGGATTTCAAAATTTTTATTTCTATTCTTGCCAAAAAGCTCAACTCATTTGTCACACATTATGTTGATCAGGATCAGGTAGGCTTCATGCCTAAACGTGACATTACCGAGAATATATATAAAGCCCTCACAATTCTGAACTATTCCAAATGACAAAATATACCTGCAGCTTTCTTATCTCTAGATCTAGAGAAAGCATTTGATTCCGTGGAAATCCCGTATCTTAAATTGTTGTTGCAAAAAATGGGCTTTGGAGAAAAATTCTTGGCAGCCATCTCAGCTATATAAGCAAACTCCACAGCTCATCTCAAAATTAACCATCTTATTTCAGATTCATTTCATTTGAAATGTGGAACTAGACAAGGATGCCTTCCCTCTTCTTTTCGCTATATGCATTGAGCCTTTAGCAAATTTAATTAGGGAAGACAGTAACATAAAAGGGATTGCAATGCACAAAAAAGAATTCAAGGCTTCCCTGTTTGCTGATGACATGATGTTATTCTTGTCTCATCCTGCTTCATCCTTAATCCCAGTTCAACAACACCTGCTAGACTTTAGTTTAATCTCGGGTCTTAACGTAAATCTTACAAAATCTTACTTATTGCCAATCAATTTGGACCATCAGACAACTTTAAGCATTAAATCCTTATCCTCTTTACTCTTGGGTTACAGATTATCTACCTTATCTAGGTATTAATTTGCCAAAGAACTTCACTGATATTTACAAATTTAACCACGACAAGCTAGAAAAAGACATTCTTTTTTTTTTGTAAACATTTTATTTTTAGGATATATTCAACAAAGTTCAACATTTGTATTACAGTTCTTATCCCTTTATATCCTACCCTCCTCCCTTTCCCCCCCCTATATATGGCTTCCCACAGTGCTACAACCTCCTGCATAATCTTTAGGTTACTCTTAAGTACTCCTCTTTATCTTTTACATATTCTACAGGTAACTTATTTTTTTCACAATTCTCTATACTCAATAGTTATCAAAGCAAAATAAATTGTCTCTCACATCCCAGTATTTTTCCAGATATTCTTTTAAGTCTTTCCAATCTTCAAAAAAGTCTTCTGCTGCCATATTATTCAGTTTCCTTGTCATCTTATCCATTTCAACCATAAAAAGTAGTTTTTTAATCCATTCTCCAATTCCAGGAACTTCCTCCTGTTTCCAACTTTGCGCATATGTCATTCTGGCAGTCACAATCATATACCACATAAGCGTCCTTTTCGCCACATTGACCTCTTCCATTTTAAGTCCCAAAAGTAATATTTCTGGTTCCTTTTTAAAT
>NW_015167537.1:82951-96424 GCF_001447785.1 Gekko japonicus | reverse complement strand
AATTTAGTGTATTCCACTTCTTGATATCCTGCTGTATTTTAGTCCATAACTTATCATAGTTATTCTTATAAAGATCTATATTTTTCATTGTTAGGTCAATACCCAGATATTTAGTCTTTTTCACAACTTCACATTGCACCAACCTTTGTAGCTCCATTTTTTTCTTCTCCACCATGTTCTTACACATCACCTTTGACTTCTCTCTATTAAGATAGAAACCTGCCAAGTCTCCAAATTCTTTAATTTTCTTTAAGAGCTTTGGTAAATTTTGTAAAGGGTCTTTCACCATAAACATCACATTGTCTGCAAAGGCTCTGTCCTTGTATGAATAACCCTTATTAGTTAGGCCTTCTATTGTCTTGTCCTCCTTAATCTGCTTCAGTAATACTTCTAAAATCCATATAAATAATAATGGGGACAAAGGACATCCTTGCCTCATCCTCTTCTGCACTTTAAAGTATTCCGTCACATCTGAATTTATAACCAATGCTGCTTTTTGTTCTGTATATATTGCTTCAATTATATTTCGGAATTGCTCTCCAACATCAATCTTATCCAGTACACTATACATAAAGTCCCAGTTCAAATTATCAAAAGCTTTCTCCGCATCTGCAAAAAATAAACCAATTTCCTGCTAGAAAAAGACATTCAATCTGATCTCTAAAAATGGCATAAACTGAATTTATCTTGGTTTGATAGATTGAATATAATTAAATCATTTGTTTTACCCAAATTTATTTTTCTTTTTCAAAACATTCCATTGACCATTACTACTTCACTTCTGCAGAAATGGCAGAAAATATTGTTGCAATTCTTTTGGTCATACAAACATCATCGAATTAGATATAACACCTTATATAGAAGCTCTGCAAAGGGTGACATAAACTTTCTGAATTTACAACATTACTTCAGAGCCATTCATCTCTCACAAGTGGTAAAATTACTGTATGAAGACTCCACCTCTGACCAAATACAACAGTTTTGCTTTTTATACATCTCCCTTTGACGTTCGAGAGATTATATGGCAATCTCCTTCTAGTTGTCCCAAACAAATTCTCACTAACCCTTTACTCTCAGCGATGTTAACATCTTGGGATCGTATGAGACCTAGTTTATTGCCTCCAATCTCATGCTACCAATCCTTTTAAAACCAAACTTGGTTCTTACCAGGCCTCAATAATCCAGCATACAATTCTTCAAAATCAGCTAAGGTTACCACGCTTTGGGATCTCACATCTAAGCAGCTGCTATGGCCTAAGGTCTCTCTGGAAGCTAAATTGGAAATCAAGATCCATTGGATACAATATTTTCAAATCTCACATCTTTGTACACAAATCCATCTTCATTCCATCTTAAAACAATCACACACTGAATTTGAATCAGTTCTTCGTATAGCCAGTATTTCTCAAAAAGGTCTTCTCAAAGATACATAAAGTATTGGCATCAATGAACAGCAACACAACCTTGTCTTATCAAACTATGTGGCACAAAGACTGTAACCATATTCTCTCAGAAGATTCTTGGAATCAAATTTGGTCTTCGTCTCCATTCCACTCCCAAATCACATCAATGAAATTACAATCTTTCAAAATCTTATCACATTGGTACCTTACACCACACAAACTGGCTCACATAAATCCTTCATATAGTCCAAAATGCTGGAAAAACTGTGGCTACATAGGTAATTATCTGCATTGTTTGATCTTCTGTCCCAAAATCCTTTCTTTCTGGACTGTAGTTCTGGATCAAATCAAATCTTTCATTCACATAGATATTTTCCCACACCGGAAAACTTGTTTTTGAATGGCTGGGCTGCTAACTGTGCCACATTCTCAATCAGAGAAAGGGTCTCTTTAATGCTTTTTGTGGCCAAAACTGTCGTTGCCACACACTGGAAAATGGCAATGGCACTCACACTTTCACAATGGCATAAAAAGCTGTGGGATCTGTATATCATGGCTAAACTCTCTGATAATCTTACGCATTTTGATAAGATTCCTTCCCCTACTACTTTTGTTTCAATGTGGTTTCCTATCTTAGAATACCTCTCCAACCAACAAGATATCCCTAAAGTAATTGATGACCTCTGGTTGCGGTAATGCTTATTAGTGTATTCCAGTTGACTACTAGTGTTAGCCTTTATATATGTTAACTTTAAGCTAAGTTAATAGATGGTACCTTCTACCTCTAGCTTTCTTGCTACCAATGTTGTTGTTGTTGACACTGCCTTGTACAACATCTGGATAATTTGCTACACTATCTGTGTATTATTATACTCATTTAAAAGTTTTTATGCTTGTAATGTTAATAATTTTATTGAAATTTCAATAAACTTTATTGTACAAAAAAAATCTAAAAAAAAGAAGTAAAATAAATTTTGGACTCTAAGATTAAGTATGGGCATCTTCACCATCTAATAAAGTGGAAAGACTTTGACCTTTCCCATAATGAATGGGTGCGAGAAGACTATGTTAGTGCCCCTAAACTTGCACGTGCATTTCACAAAATGTATCCACCTAAACCGGGTGAGTGAGTTCTTTGGGGGGTCAGAATGTCAGCCAGGCCTCTGTACCAACCTGGCTGCCATGAGAAAGCGGGGGGGGGGGACTGTGAAATGTCTACTTTCATTTTTGTTGAGTATCTACTGTTTTGGTTATCTCTCTCAGTAAGCTAAGCCATATAACCTTGAGTGCCTGGTGTCTTCTTTCTCCTGGGAAACCTGGTCTGTTAGCTTAGTGGGTTTCTAACTGTTGTCTGATTGGCCATGAGCCCTTTCAGTCCCCCTCAAATTCTGTATATTTGCTTCGTGCTTTACCCTCAGTTCTAACTCGAAACAGTTAAGATACCTGAATGCCATAAAGGTCTCAATAAACTTTTATTTGCTTGAATGACTGCTGTTGAGAACTGATTGACTCAGAAGTCTGACATCTACCAGCCCCATCTCTGACTTCCTTTTTTATACATTCAGAGTCTGTGAGCAATGAAGTAAGGGTACAAAGGCCATGTATTGTGAACACCCTATACAGAAAATTACTATCCTCAATCTTTCACCCCTGAGAAACTGAGGTGTGGGAGAATAATGGCCTCCACATGTTGAAGCTCAAGGAATTTCCCTAGCCTCTATAACAAAGACCATAGAAACTAGGGGAAGCAGCCTAGATCATCATCTGGAAGTGTCATATCCTCCCTGAACTCTGCCTTTCCTAGGCACTGCCTCCCAAATTTCCAGCATTTGCTGTCGGAAACACCATATGCAGGACATATGGAACACACAGTGGGGCAAATAATGGGTCCCTGGGTGCATTTCAAGATTGAAAATAAGTGCTGGGAGAAGGCTGCAGTGCAGACCTTTCTTCCTGTACACTATGGTCCTAATTTAAATTGGGCCTCATATGCCTGATAATTTAATTTCTAGGAGGAGACTCACTAGGACATGGCTAACATCATGAACCTTGGGGGAAATATGTATTCTTGGTTTCTCTTAAAAAGTATTACTAATTCATCACAAAACAGATATTGTGGGATGGAATTCTCACTCTGAACTCTCTTAAGATCTCCTTGTTCAGTTAACAAGTATATTTACATAGAGACTTGACAATTAAATAGGATAGTCATGGCTTTCCTTGTTTTCATTTTCTAACATAATGGGAAACCTTATATTATATATGCATGCATATGTTTTATGAATGGTGTACATACCTTGTATACAAACAGACTAGTTGTCTTTTTATGTAAGTGATCCTTTCATTTCTGTTGTTGAGCTACTCAAAATAGTAGATTTAGGATAATGTTGCCCTGCAAGGCACTTATAGCGCTCTTATGGACATTGTTCCTAAGTGATAAACACTGGACTGTGCAAATAGTGTGCAAAAGGGACAGAACTGTGTGGTGACCTGAGTGATGCCACTTACAGACACACATCCAGAAGAGGGAAGCCTTCCTTTGAGATGATGTGCCTATGGTTCCTGAGGTTACCTGCCCTCTTACCTGCTGTAAGATGGACGAGCTCCCTAGCCACATGAAGCACCGAAAGCCAGACAGATGCCATACTAAGGCAGCAGACCAGAGACATGAGATCCAAACGCCATGTGGAAGCTTCTTCCTTGCACGCACAGGCAGCATTTCCCTTCCCCCACCCCGCCTCACCTAGCTGAAGCTACAGCCATGAGATAATCGAGGAATGTCTATGACAATGACTCTGGCCGCATGTGTCATCATCCCTCCAGATGCTACTGCCCTGCCCAGAATTACTAGATCTCAACATTGTCCACTCCCTTAGACCCTTCCCCCTGAACCCAGGTCCAATCAGCATGCTTTGGGGATGGACCAGCAGGAGGTGTCCCAGGGGATGTGGTCAGCTTAGCCCACTTCCCAAGCCCCCGCATAAAAGAGGGCACCCAGCCATGTGCTCTCTCTTTCTCTCTCTCTCCTGACCTTTATACCCACCCTAACTCCACAACTCTTGTTTTGTGCAGCCAGAGTCTCCATGTGTCTCTGCTGGTTCAGGACACAACCCTATTACCCCATAGCTCCCCTTATTTTTCTTAAAGATCACTTCATTTAGCCGAGGACAGGTAAAGTATTACCCCTCAATGCGAATGTGCTAGCCTCTTCTCTCTAATTTTCCTAGACCTCTGCATTTGTGAGTGTGTTTGAATTATTGTATGCTTGTGAGATATCTTCAGTAAACGAAACCATTTTATACCTAAGCCAGCCTTTGAGTCTATTTCTGGTGCATCTGGAAGAAGCGGGGCCCCTGTATACGTAGGTTCTTGCTCCCTTATTTGCCTGTTGCCTTGCATAATATCATAATTCCCCAAAGATCATCAATAATTGGAGGCGATCTGGCTAACAGATAAGCAGTAGCCTATGCTAGAAGGTGAGTCCAGTGTAATGGAAACCTTAGCCATTGCTAGATATCATATACATGACTCAAGACTGAATTTTTTATTGTGTATTGTAAGTGAATTCTTAGTACTGCTGGTTGACTCACCCTGTTGCATGAAATGTTAAAAGATTCAGCATGTTCTGTTATGAAGAAAAACAAACATGCCATTACCTTTCATGCAAGATGATCACAGAACTGATTTTCTGAGGCCCTGGAACATCAGTGGAGCTGAATGTTCCTCTCCAGCTTCCCCTTCTCTCGTGACATGTGTTTGATGCTACCTTTGCCTAATGAGTCATGATCACACATTTTGAAGATAACGAAAGACTGCAGAGACCTTTGCCAAGTGAAAAGTATGATTTCAACTGCCAGCATCTTTCTGTGAGAGGACACATGGGGTATAGGTGGTATGACTGTTTCTTTATCTGAACTGTACCCACAGGACAATAACCTTAGCAGATTCGTCCCATAACTTAATGTTTCCATTTGAATGAAAATAGTATATTTTATATATTGCAGTGTTGAAAATCATGAATCAAGCAGAACTTCCATTCCAGGAAACAATAAAAACGTAGGATTTCCCTCCAGCATGTTAAATATCGGCTTGCATCATGTGAGGCTGCAATTAATCTTGTAAACCTTGATCATGTCACCCCTCAGCCGTCATTTCTCCAAGCTAAAGAGCCCCAAGCACTTTAACCTTTCTTCATACCTCTCCTGTCTCTATTGCTGTTATGGTTTTTTTTAAATCTAACTTTGAAAATATGTTGTTGAAGGAAGAGGTATACATTGTCTAATAAATCAAATAATATTTGTAAAGCTGCCAATAAATAAATAAGCTTCTAATCAAATAATGAAATCAATAGGGGCAGTTTTCAGAGATTATGTTGCTGGTTCACATCAATAATTCTGTTCTAATTTTTTTGAACCCCATTTATTTAGCAGTCTGAAGTCAAGTGCCTAGAATTATATACTTGGCTTGAAAACACACCACTGTAAAAATAGGATCTGTGTTCTTTTATTTTTTGCCAGGATTTTCTCTGTTACCATGAAGTTTATAAAATGCATTCAGATTGATGACTGAAATTCTCACAATCATAAATCTCTTCCAAATAGGCCATTTGTTGCCTTAAGGATAATTTTATGACTTGTATGTTGTTACTTTCGTCTTTGTGTAGAATAAACATATTATAAAAGGATGTGTACTCAGACTCTACTTAACGAAATGAGCCAAATGAAAAATCAGTTTTCATAATTGTTGGTACTACAATGCATTTGATTGTTCAAAACGATGACATGTAATCTCCATAAACATTGGACATTTATTTTGTAATTTCTAGTGCTTGCACTTCCAAGTTCTCAGTCACACAAGCCAGAACCAAGGAGGGACCGTAAGGGAAGAGGGTGGCTCAGTGGGTAGCCTAAATGGCTTGGAAGCTGGGGGGGGGGGGGGAAAGGGATTGCTGAAATGGCTTGCAAAAGTCCTTTAAAAGGAACATTTCCTTTAAATGGCTTGCATCTGGATACAAAATTTAAGTGATCCCTTTCATTCCAGTGAAAGGGATCACTGAAATGGCTTGCAAAAACCATTTAAAGGGAATGTTTTCTTTAAATGGCTTTTGCAAGCCATTTCAGCATTTCAGCAATCCCGAAAGGGATCGCTGAAATCACTTCCAACTGCCTTCCCAGTTGACTCACTGAGTCGCACCACTGCTGTGGCATTTAAATGCCTTCTCAGTGCACTTGTGGGTTGTGCTGCGGCGGTGGTGGCACAGCTTGCAAAAGCCATTTAAAGGATTCCTTTTAAATGTTTTTTGCAAGCCATGCTGCTGAGAAGGCAATTGAAGACTCCTAGCCCTGCCAACGGTGCCATTGTGTCTGCCAACATGAATTCACCTGGGAGGTTTGTGGGAAGTTCGTGGGGCTTGTGAGGGCAGGATGGCTTGAACCAAGATTCATGAACCATGAACCAAACCCAGTTCATGATGGACTTCGGTTCGTAATTTGGTTTGTGCCCATCCCTAGTCAATACCACCCCAATCACCAGTCAGCTGTGATTTGCCTACTCTGCCACATTAGCTTTTTTAAAAAACTTTCTTGGGTTGCCAAATGTCAGCCATCCAGAATTTTACACCGCTATGGAACTATAGAAATGCTTCCTCCTACCTGTCTGATATTTGGCAGGGGGGGATCCTTTAGGTGAAGATACAGTCCCTGAGAATTTAATCCCAGTTGTATAGGAAACAAATGGGGGCCATAAAGATATTGAAAATGAAATGATCTAATAATCAACAAAACAAAACCCAAATAATTTCCCTCTGGAGTTCTATCCAACAGTTATAGCAAGAATTTAAGATGGTAGGTTTGGAATATTTTCTGAACTAATGCGTATGTTGAACTAATGCATACGTTGGACTCAAGCATGTGCTCCAGTACAGGCCTACTGTTCTTAGGTCCAGCATCACTGATATAATTAACTGCGTGTCAGACCCTACAAGTTCATATGGTATTATATTTGGCTGATCAAAGAATATAATACTTTAAAAGAACAACATACACAATGTGTATGTAAAAATTAACAATAAAATAAAAACATAACAAGTTTATGGTTGCATCCTACTATAATTCAGTTTTGATCTCTATTACTAATCTAGATTTGGAAATGAGCAATTTGGAATAAAAGAAGCCATAGAAAGCAAAAGATATAAAGAGGTTAGCCAATTTAAAACTATAAACAAGGGTGTTTTTAAAATCATCTTGCTGAGATGGCATGTGGGTTGAGGTCTTAGATTCCAAGTTCTCTTCAGGCTTAATAAACACATCAAAGAAACTATTGTTTGGATATGTTTGTAAGTGTTACTAAAGGGCTTCAGATAGAAATCTGTGCGTCTCTCTATTTCCACATTTACTTACAAATTGTAAAAGTGTGTTTTTGTCTTAGCTGCAGCACCCAGGCCAATTGTTGAGTCAGAATTTCGGAGGCGGCCCAGAGGCGGAACACTCATGCACCAATCAACACTTCATATTCTTCCACTCACACTGGCAGCTAAACAGCAAACACAGAATAGTTCACTCATTGGTGGCCAAGAAATGAAAACTACCCCATGCTGATAGTTATAAGTGTAAACTTTATCCAGTACCTTAATGTTCCCGGAGTTTGGCTTCTTATGAATATATTTTACGTCATCACTATGTGTTTAAAGGTCCAAAATCAGACCACATTAAAAAAAAAAAAGCTTAGGACTCAATATGACAGAAAATTAAAATTCAAATAGTTGTTTTACATTTCAAAATAATGCCACTAATAAAACTTACTGTTAAAACTTACTGTTCATCCTATAGTACATCACCTTCCCTCTTCTTAATCCAAAAATCAACAGCTGCCTGTACACATGCCTTCTCTGTTGTGGGGAGGTCAGGAAGGCTCCCACTCTCCTGGCTTTCCACAAACTATGCAAAACTGAATTATTCAAGAGGGCTTTTCTACACAGGCAATAGACTTGCGCTGTACTAAAATGATTCTCGAGGCTGCTTAGAAAAATTATTAGGGACTGTGGTCTGTAATACTGTGTATAGCTTTGTTGAAACTGGGATCCTACTATGGAATTTTGCATCATTCAATGTGTCATGTTAATACTTAAGCTTGGTCTATTTTGGTCTGGCACCAAGTGAACCTCAAGGGGATGGATGTTCTGTACATGTGGTACTACCACAGAAAATGCCCTGTCTCTAGTTTTCACTTACCTCATCTCTATAGGCTGGGGCAATGAAAGCAGGGCTTAAGAGGTTGATCTTAATTGGCTGGCTGGATAGGATGGGAGGAGACAGTCCTTCAGGTACCCTGACCCCAAGCCATTTAGGGCCATAAAAGTAAGAACCAGCACTTAGAATTGTGTCCAGAAACAGATGGGCAACCAGTGCAGATCTTTTGACATGGGAATGATACAATCCCTGTCACCAACCCTTGGCAATAGGCTGGCTGTTGTGGTATGGACCAATAGAAGTTTCTGGGCCATTTTCAAAGGCAGCCGCATATAGAGCACATTTCTGTAATCTAATTAGGAACATGTCCAGATCATGCTTTACAAGGAACAGTTGTGACTGGCATACAAGCCAAAGCTGATAAAAACATGCCACAGAGGAGACCTGATCCTCCAGTTATAGCCCAGGATCCAGTAGTATTCCCATGCTATGAACCTGCTCCTTCAAGGAGAGTCCAGCCTCCTCTAGGAGAGGTTGATTCTGCACTCTCCAAACAGCTTTTCCATTGACCAGTAGCCCCTCAGTCTTGCCTGGATTGAGCTTCCGTTTATTGGCCCTCATCCATTCCATTACCTTCTCCAGGAACCTATTCAGGGCTGGCTTAGCTGTTAAGGAGAAATCAGTCTGTGTGACATGCACATATTGATGACACCTTACTCCAGATTCCAGGACAATCTCTCCCAGCAGTTTCATGTTGATGTTAAATAGCATTGGAGACAAGACTTGAACCCTGCAGGGCCCCATAGCATAAATCCCATGGAGCCAGGCAGCAGTCCCCCATACCACCTTCTGGAATCGGTTGGTCACGTAAGAGTGGAACCGCCACAGCATGGTGACCCCCAACGCAGCCAGCCTCTCCAGAAGGATTCCAGGATCAATGGTATCAAAATGCACTGAGAAGTTCAGAAGAATGAATTGGGATGTATTCCCCCACCATTATCCTGGCAAAGGTCATCAGTCAGGGTGACCAAAACCATTTCTGTCCCAAACTGAGGCCTGAATCCAGTTTATATCAGTTTGTAATTTAAAAACAACGTAAATTATAAATCCAACTCTGAAAAGGACACACCCCAAATTAATTAAATGGCAGCCCTGACCTGGATAGCCCAGGCTAGCCCATTCTTGTTAGATCTTGGAAGCTAAGCAGAGTCAATCCTTGCAAGTATTTGGATGGGAGACCTCCAAGGAATACCAGGGGCTTGACACACAGGCAGGAAATTGCAAACCACCTATGAATGTCTCTTGCTTTAAGAACTTAATGGCTAAAAAAAGACCTGGTGTTGCGGGAAGTGGGACGACACGGTGTGGAGCTCGAAAGGCGGCTCCGCGGTGGTCTGGTGTGTTGCAGATCTCGGGCGTTGTCCTTTGAACCGGCAGACCTTTGCGATGTGCCCGGCCTTGTTGCAGGAACGGCAGACCGCGTTCCAGAAACGGCACAACTTGTGCTCGTGGTCCTCCCCGCAGCTGGCACACAGGCTTGGAGATGGGGCCTTGTTGGTGTATAGCTTTAAACTTCTTGTGAGCGGATCGATCTTTTCCTCTTGTTGCCTTGATAGCAATCAAGTCTCCTGCTTCTCTGATGTGAAACTCATAACCTCCGTTTTCAATTGATTATCTGTATCTAATTGGTGCCACTCCATGACTGAACTAGTTAAAAAGGAAACTTAAGAGAAGCCATGTGGTTTAACTAACTTCTCTCAAGTAATAAAAAAGCAGACTGAGCCAAAAATAGATTCCTTGAATTTTCAATTTAAACACTGGGTGTGTGTTTTGGAAAGGGAATGGTAAGGAGGTGGAGAAACTCCAAGCAGATCTATCCATTTGAAAAATTACATTGACCTTGATTTGCTTCAGCTTACAACATGTACCATTTAAATGTATTTTCTAGGCAGAATGTAAAATAGCAAATCTGTAAACAGGAAGAAATATGCAGGCCATCTTCAAAAGCCCTGTTTTGGGAGCCTTAGCTGGCTAGACAGGTGGCAGCCTGAGAAAAGGCCTTCTCAGTCAAGTCGCCAGACCTTTGAAATGTGCTTCTTAGAGAGATTCGTCTGTCTCCCTCAATGGTAGTCTTTCCCACAGAGGGGTGAAGACATTTTTGTTTTGTTTGGCATTCTCAATAACTCTTATTAGCCCTCCTCCTTACTTCTGTGTTTTTATGTGTGTATATAATTATATGTCTATAATATGTTTTATTTGTTTTAAAAATATATATGTGTGTGTATACATGCATATATATATACATATATGAATGAAAGCTGGAACCGGCAATACTCACAGGGAGGGAATTCTTTCTCCCAGTCTTTTGACCACCTTAGCCTTTAGGATGTTGACAGGATCCTAACAGCTGTAAAGTCAACTACCTGCTCCTTGGATCCTTGTCCCTCTTGGCTGGTAAAATCATTCCATGAAGTGGTAAGTGACCCTTTGTCTCTCTCACAGATGCTCCTGGAGGAGGCTGCCCTGCTGTGCTGTGAGTGCCTCCTTGGGTGCCTCAAGGCAGCAAGGGAGATCCCCGACTGCCCCTGTCCTCAGATCTTCCTCTTCTCCTTCATCCTGACATCTGCCCCATTGGTGACTGGGGAAGCTACACCTCCCACCCTGGCTCCAACCTGGTGCTGAATAACATGCATGCCCTGCGAGACCTGATTCAGTTTTGCAGGGTCTGTAAGACAGAGATGTTCCACCAGGTATTTGTTTGAGCACAGCGATGGTTCCATCCTTCTGGTACTCCCACTCCCTGCCTCCCCATGGGGCAGTGACACTACTGAAATTTATAGCACAATCTATTAGGTTGATCATTGTGTTTTTACTGTTGTAACTGTTTTTATTTTGCATTATATGACTGTTCCTTGCTCTGCTATCGCTGTCGCTCCCTTCCCCTGTTCGGGGGATCCCTCAATGGTTCAAGGATAGAATGTGAAGGGTTGGGCAGGAGCAAGGAAGCCCCAGCTGCCCAGCCACCTGAGCCCCTCTGCCCATCAAGCTGCCACCCGTGTATCATTTGCTGGAGAATGGACATGTGTTCATGGGGACGTGTGCCTTGAGTTGGCTGTCAGAATGATTGAGCCATCCCCCAATGACCCTCACTCCGTATTGCCTACAGGAATTATAGGATGGCCAGCCACCCATCTTCCTGTCAGGAACTCTGCCCTACCCTCTCACCAGTGATTCCTCCAAACTCTGCAGTCACTGTCATCCCTTCCCCTTTACAGGGGGACACAGCGTTGTCAAAAGCAGAAATGATGCCCCTTGCACATGGGGGCTGGCCACACCCAGTGGGGACAGCCACAATGATGGCCCTCTAGGTGTCCATGTCACCACAGTAAAGCAGCTGATTCCCAAGGGCAGTGACACACTGGCTAGGCCCACAAGACTGTACTGCCTGTGGCTCAGAGGTGGGGCCAATACCACTTCCACACAGTGCCAGTCGACGGCAGCTGACACTCCCAGTGACAAGACAGTGGTGTCACTGGTCACTGTCAGGGCTGGGGGGAGAGAGGTCCAGCCCTGCTGCCACCACAGCCATGAGAGCACCTCTCCCACTATTTCCCATTCATGATGTCCCCATAAATCCTGCCTTGCTGGAGTCTCCAGGGACAGCTCTAGGTCATGTCCACCTGGCCATGGCCCATCCTCCATGTCACTCCTTAGGGGTGCTGGCAGCTGCTGATGTTGTGGAGATGTTGTGGAGCACAGCAAATGCTGCAAAGAGTTTGGCCACCACTTCTGGCTGCATGGCTCTGCATCCCCCTATGTGGTAAAATTAACAAAATCGCATGTTCAGCTGCCTGAATGCCCATTCAATGATCATTCATGTTTGACGGTGGGTTTGATTGTAGGCTGCGTGGTTAGGGGGATCATGCACAGGATAAAATGTCTACAGATAAAGCAGGAGTGGATATCCATTGTCACTCCTTGAGTGGGGGGATAGGGAAAGGTCAGTGGCACAACGCCTTTACCCCTTGGCAGTCAGGCTGACCCATCATACTCACCAGAAGCCATCCTGTGCCCTCTTAACATGCCGACAAAAGGCACTTCAGGCTGCAAGCAGCAAAGATCTGGGTGTCATGGACAGTGTCCGGAAACTTTGCAACAAGGTCTATGAAGATATTCCAAGGATCACAGGTGGGCTGGACATTGAGGCTGTAGAAGTGGTGATGATTCTGATACTCCTGGGGCTCCTCACGGGGTCTGATGAAGGCTATGTGGGTGCAGTATACAGCCCCAACTACATTGGGGAAGCCCCCAAACTTGACAAACCCTACCCTAATGCAGCAGCAGTGGGGAAAGGCATTTTTTAAATCAAATCAAATTTATTGTTACGGCCAATTGACCAGCAGTGCAGTAAAACAATACAATAATAAACAAGTACGATCACCAACACTCACAGACAATAATACCATCACAGACCCAGCCACAGACCCCTATTAAAATCATAATTCTATTCCCTAAACTCTAAATCTTGTCTAAAATTTTCTTCAGTCTGTGCTTTTTGTTAAAATCTTTCACTTATTTATTACTAAAAAGCAATATTTTGCTACTACCAGAGTTACCAACTTCTTGGTATCTACCAATAAATATTTCAGCAGCACAGTATTTGCAAATTTCAAATAGTTGTCCAAGGGTTTAAATTGGGCAAGTAAAGGAAAAAATTAGCTGGTATCTCTCTCTCTGAAATAGAGTTTGCAATGTAAAAGAATGTGTGTGATTATTTCAACTTCTTTATCTGCACATAGACAACATCTTTGATGTGTAGGCCAATGGAGATACCTTCCTTGCAGTAAATTGGAGGGGAAGGCATCAAAACGCGCTCTAGAGAA
>NW_015167537.1:51913-80987 GCF_001447785.1 Gekko japonicus | reverse complement strand
ATGACTGTTTACAGTAATAAAGAAGAAGAAGAAGAGAAGAGATTGGATTTATACCCCACCCTTCACTATCCAAAGGTGTCTCAGAGCGGCTTACAAACTCCTTTCCCTTCCCCTCCCCACAACAGACACCCTGTGAGGTGGGTGGGGCTGAGAGAGCTCTGACACAAACTGCTTTTTCAGGAACAGCTGTGCCAGAGCTTGTGACTGACTTAAGGTCACATCAGCAGGTGCAAGTGGAGGAGTGGGGAATCAAACCCAGTTCTCCCAGATTAGAGCCCGCACACTTAACCACTACACCAAACTGGCAAAATACACTATGTACACAAAATTCAGTTTTGCAGATGTCATTGATCAGGCCCTAAATGAATCCACATACAGGGCTATTCAAAACAGTAATACAGTTGATTCCTTAATATGGGAACTCTAGTAAAGGGGCAAGAGAGTGACTGCTGACTCCCACCCTATGGGCTGTTTCAGCCCCAGTGACATGTGTAGCTTCTTTAGCTTCCTTCTATAAGATTCCCCCATATTCTATCCATACAATTCTCCCATATACCTGGAATATCATCATCATCATGGGTGTCATCCAGTCATCCTCACAAAGCTTCTGATGTCTCCACCTTGACCACCTCCTACATGTTTTTCTGTACTAGCTTTGCCCTTTTTCCTGGTTCAAATTTCAGCAAGTTACAACCATAGTTATCCATCTTAAAATAATATTGGCAACATTCCCCAGATGTAATACATTTCCCAGACATCATTATCCTGTTTGTATTTCCAGACCCTGTTTCACAAGATATACTACAAGCATACAGCAGAATCTACAAAAATAAATTGTAGGTCATGGAAAATCCACTGGGATTTAATGCTGAATCAGTTTCTTTCAGAATAATCATTCGTTACTGCCAAACAAATAGAACACAGTTTGAGTCCTGTGGTACCTTTAAGACCAACAAAGTTTAATTCTGAGTGTAAGGGCTAAGTCACACGGTACTGTAAATGCGCCTTGTTCCCGCTTTAATTTAAACGGGAATATTTTGTTCCGGTTTTGCATGTCCACACCACCCCTCAAGAGCCATCCCTCTTACCGGCTGCTCGCTGTCCCCCTCGCCCACGTCCCCATCCGGCGACGGCAGCAGCTTCTCCTGGGCAGCCACGGGGCCATCCTTGCCATCGTCCCAGTCGCCACCAGCCTGGTGTGCCTTCTCCCAGCGTTTCTGGGCGGCCAGGAGGTCGAGGCACAGCAGGAAGGTGTGGGGTGCGGGGTGCGGGGCGCGGGCCGCTTTAACTTGCTGCTCGGGCGCCGTCTCCGCCACCTGCTTGCCACCCCCATCCAGGCTGCCGGAGCCCCCACCTCCCATTTTTGCCTCTACCAGGATGCTGTAAGCACTGATTATTTTTTTAAATTGATTTCTTAAGCCCATGCTTAAACCCATGTATGCCCATGCGCTCAAACCGGAAGCTTTTTTTAAAAACAACCTAGAGTGGTCAGACGGCCCTATTTGCAATAATTGCGAAATCATTGTGAAAGAGGGCTGTCCACATAGGTGAAATCGTGCATTCAAAGCACGAGATCCAGGAAAGTACTTGATTTTCCCGGGGTCAGAAAAACCCGTGAGTATTGCGCGAGTGAGCCTGCTTTGATGCGGGAGGCGGATTGGCGCATGTAAACAGAAACTTTAAATGCGGGAGGAAACAGCGGCGAATCCCAATCAAAGGGACAGTGTGACTGCACTCTAAGCTTTCTTGTGCATCTGTTGGTCTTAAAGGTGCCACTGGACTCAAATTTTGTTCTATTGCTTCAGACCAACACAGCTACCCACCTGAATCTGTCAAATTAATGATCAGTACTTTAAGATTACACATTACACCATTTACCTGCCAGTGTTGGATGGTTGTCTTAAGAGTGCTTTTGAACTTTAGACAGACAGAATGAGGCTGTCTTCAGAACATTCCTCAAGACCTTTCTAGGTAGAGTTTGGTGGGAGAAAATAGTCACAGATGTTGAACTGTTCATAATGGTCATTAAATTGCATTTAATTTATGGAAGGAGAGGTTTTGCTCCTTCCTTCCCAGGAAGAATATTGATAAAGGAACATGAGTGTGGTCCCTGCTGGATACAAATGCTCACTTTGTTATCTGTTGAGACTGATCTCCCTCCTCTACCATTTCTTGCACTCTTTTCCCCTTGTGTTACTTGTCCTTTAGTTTGGAAGCCTGAGGACAGGACTCTGTGCCTTTTGACTTTGAAAGACAACTGTCTGAAAGTCAGAATACAACAAACAATTTATCCTTCCATGCATTTAGATACTTGGAAAGGATTTGAGTGAGGTGTTCACTATGTCTAGGTTGAGAGGACAGGAAGATACTGTCAGACTCCAGCCTGGGTTATGGTGATTGATCCCTGTATTGCTAATGCTCACTTTTGTTTTTGTATGCTTGCTTGGCACATATGGTTTTGCTCTGTATTCTTATCTGTTAGCCCTCGATGACATGACATTCCACAGGTCAGGAATGAGTGTGAATCTGATTGTCAGTAAGTACTAGGATGCGTGATCGTAACTCTTCCTCCATACGCAGCCCCCAGGCCTTACTAAGGTTTGCATGGGAGATAAGAGATAAGACTTTGAGCTTGGCTAGATAGGTTGCTAGCTTTCATGACCTGTAGTAACACTTGAATGTGTGATGTATGCATGGAAGGTGGGAACTAACTTTATTCTCAATCCCCAGGACTGATCTCTTCAGTCCTGACAAAGACATTTGACTCTACAGTAACCAAATCTTCTCCAATAAACTTTCAAAAGAAAGCTTGTGTAAGAGTGGTTCCACTGATAGCCTGACAGATACATTGCACGGCTTCAACTATAGTTTAGACAATCCATTTTGGTCCCTAGCCATTGCCAAGCACTGAGTGTGAACTGAGAATGCAGACAGCAAATCTCCCTTCTTCAGTTAATGACTGCACATCAAGTTGTGCACATCAAGTGCACATCAACATCTTAGCAGCTACTTGATATTCCCTTAATTTCAGGATATTCATTAATACATCTTGCCACATTTGCTGATCCGGTTCTGGTTGCGACGATGATGGATGCAGTTGGGGTGAACTCCTGACCAAACCGCCATTTTCACCCTACCTTCTGGGATGAGAAGATGCCCTCTAGGGGTGCCAAGTTTAGATGACTTATCAAACCAACTGACTATAAAAACAGAAGAAATTAAAAAACAAATACTAGAAAATAAGCAATAAATAGCTACACTTGTAAATTTGACAATAAGATGGAGTCCAAAATTGAAGATGTAGATGAACAATTACAAACTGTAAAGGGAAAGCAAGAGTCTTTAGAAGACTCCTTAATAAAACTTGAGATGGAAAAAGTCTCATATACATTAAGAATGTAAAGTCTACCTGAAAAAAATGAGGAAAACCTAAAACAAGAAATCACTCAAGCATATGCCGATTATTTAGGAATGGAGTCATCCTCAGAAATGGACCAAATATAGATTTGGTGTATAGAGTCAACTCTGCATATGCTAGACACAACAAAATACCTACAGAAGTGCATGTAAAATTTTCTAAAAGAGAACTTAAGGATAAGATACTCAAAACTTCCAATGAAATACCCCTCAAGATACGTGATTCAGAAATTAGAATTCTTAGAGAAATCCCATGGAGGGTAAGAGAAAATAGACAAGACTACTCATCACTGGTTAATCTTCTAAAAGCAAACAACATACAATACAGATGGCTGTTACCAGAAGGGCTATTTTTCTCATACAAAGGAAAAACATATAAGATCAACTCAATCTTTAAACTAGAAGACTTCATAGAAAGGCATGGGAAAGATCTTGGATGGCTGGAGGAAGAATTAACTGATCTGGATGAAGATTCTCAGCAACATGAGAAACAGAAAACACACAAGAAAAGAAAAAGAAAAATAGATGAAGGAGAGAAATACACCCTTCACAAATAGTTACAAGACAACAACAGAGGGACAACAAGGCAGTAACAGAAGAAGACAGAGATGAATAGACAAAAATTAACGTTACTATCTATTAATGTAAATGGTTTGAACTCACCACAAAAAAGGTCAAGAATATTATACCCAATAAAAAACTTAGAGCAGATGTGGTATGAGTCTCACACTTCTCTTTTCTTGCAACTCTAAGCATCTCTGACAGCATTCACACTGCAAGGATGTGGGTGAACTAGGTGGGCTGGGAGTAGCTGCTGAAAGCTTATTTACTGCTTCAGAGCTTCAAGGTGTTGGCTTGGTTTCAGGTGTAGGCTGTGACTCTTGATCAGCTGGTAACCTGATCTCTTCTTGTTCTCCTTCTGGCTCAGGGCCAGCTGTAGCTGGCTGTTCAGTTACCGGCTCAGTGGTAGCAGGTAGCTCTTCGTCTGAGAAATCTGAGCCATCACTCAGCACAGACTGACTTATGACAGAATGAAGTAATATGAATATGAAAATATCCCCATGATAAGTGTATCTATTTAGATTAGCCCACACTTTAAACCCTTCAGATTTCCATTGGCTTCCAAGAAATGGAAAACATTGATGACAGACATCAAAACTAACAATGATAAAGCCGTATTCAAGACAATATGTATAATTTAATTTGCTAGCCTATCCAGCATCCAGGATATGTGTGTGTTTGTATATTTGAGTAAAACAATCTACCCAATTTAGCAAAAAATGTTGGGTTGTAAGTGAAAATCTAGTCTTCTTCCTGGTGTGCTACTTTTCTATATGTGGGGAGGTTTTCTACTGTAAGAGCATTTGAAATGTGATTTCCCCAACAGAAGTCTGAAGTGATTCCATTTTATCATATGACAAGGCAATAAATGCGAGGACATGAAAGTGTTCCTAGCCAACAATACAATTTAAAATGCAGAGAACAACCATTAATTTCTTTGTGCCTAATTATTAACATATTTGCAATGTTATCATAACAAATATGCACACTTCCCAGAAGTATAGTGATGGGAAACAGCTCTATTCAAAACTCATTGAAGATAATGGGAGGATCCTCTATTATTTCCTGTGTACTTTGGCTTGTGTCCTAAAAATAAATGGCATGTTGCTTTAAATTTACATGTTGCTTTAACAAATGTTAGAAAATTCTTTATTATTTGTGTTCATTGATCAAATGTGCAGCTGAACTTGAGGTGGCATAACCATAAATAAATTCTGTGCCCATCTATGGATTTTTAAAAAAATGATTGAGTGCATGCCACAGACCAGCTACCTAGCTGCGGCAAACAAGGCTGGAGACTTCTCACATTAGGTCCAAGTTAAGTACATGTCTACCCATTTAAAGATCTAAGAAAATCACTGTATCTGCATCCAAACAAATTTAGTTGTGCTCAATGTAAGATCAGACTGTATTCTTGCATGATTATATTGCTTTTCTAGCAGCTGCTGCCTCCAGTTATTAAAAGTCTCAGTTTAAAGGGGGAAATCCCTTTGAAATTCTTGTGTTGAGACATACTACTTAGATGACTCTGTGTGCCTCTGTCTGTCTGCCCATGAGTTTAGTGAATATTACAATCAGTTCTTGGGATTACTTTGTAAATAGATGCTGCTGACTATATAGGTACAAAAAGCAGGCAATGCTACTATGGTGGACCCCTGCGTCTTCACTGTGAGGCAGGTTTTTCCTGTCAGAATTCTTAGTTCCCTACAGGTACTGAGCTAGCCCCCCTAGTAGTGTGATAATATTTGCAGCTTTATAAATAGGAATGTCCCACCTTTTGACAGAATCTAATTTGGCTTTTGCCCAGCCCAGGAACTTGTCAGGATACAATAGCAGCCCTCTTTTTAGATCCCTTGAAATGGCACTGGAGACTCTGTAACAGTGAACAATAATAAAGATTTTATTTAATAGGCAGGGATGGTATGGGGAAGTCAGGAATTGGAAAGGCTGAAGTAAATGTTGGTAAAACAGTATATTTTTCAGTTGACAGACAAGATGGTGTTGTAGCAGCTTATTTTTACGAATTCTTGGTTCTCATCAGTGAGAGATGGTAGACTAAGTGCTTGGTTCCAGTTACAATGTTTCTGCATATAGTTTCCTAATAACTGTTCAGGTTTTATGGAAGGGTCACTCTTTTTGTTTATCAAATTCTTTCCCCTTTTCTGAAATCACAATGTGTTTTTTTTCCCTTGAGGAGTCTCTAAACGTTTCCTTTCACAAGAGAGCAGGGACTGCCTCAGTGCCAATTCTCTGTATAACTGGACAGGACTTAAAATCCTCCCTTAAAATATAACCTTTTTTTCTTTTGGCTTGATTGGGAACTTCAGTCTGCTACCCAGTCACTCTTTGCCAAAATCTCAAACCCCAGTTCTTGGCGTCTGTGTGAAAACGTACTTCAGCATAAGCTGACACTAGACTCTGAAGTTTAAGATGGTATTCCTTCTCAGGTTATCTGGAACACAGTTAAGACCAGAAGTCTCTCACTTTATTCAAAAGGTGAACCTGTCTGACTTTTTAGTCAGACTCTTCAGATATCCACTCCTTTAGCTGAACTTTTTTTTACTGAACAGACTACAGAAACATCTTCAGACAGCGCTGGCTCTTTGGCTTTGAAACGGAGATGAGCACCGCAACCCTAGAGTTGGATTCGACTGGCTTTCAAGCAAGGGAACCTTTACCTTTAACCACAACTGATCTCAAAACAAACTCTCTCTCCCCTCAGCATACAGCTGATCTTATATTTCCCTTACCTGATGCTGGCCTATCAGAGAAAAGAAGCAGCCTGTCACTCAAGCTCAACATTCTAGACCATTCACCTCCTTTATCTGATTTTGCTGCATTAGGAAAACAGCATTTTAAATGTAGTCCATCACAGCTACATATCTAGTGTTGGTCATTTAAAGGATGTTTCTATCTGTACAGGCACAAAGAGGGGATGAACTGCAAGCAATTCTATGTTTGACAGGCAGGTTACTTTAACGATCATATCCTCTGGGATATGTACCTCTCTACTGGTAAGTGGAAAGATTTTGTCAAGTTTGTTATTTGTTACTTCCTAAAGTTATTACTGAGGCACTATGTGACCTCATAGCATATGTCTACTGTGCAGGTATAAAGCTGTTTGGATGGGAATCAAGACAAATTTAGACCAAAATCATCAAGGCAATCTGATCTGATCTATCTGAGGATTTCAGTAGATTTGCCTGGTGATTGTATTCATGTCAAAGTTCTCAATATGCCTACTTATTGCACTGAAGCCTGTAGGCTTTAAGATGCTTTGCCGTTTCTGCTGCAACACACACGCGCACACACAGAGTGGAATTCAGTGAGATTTACTTTCTTGTAACTGTGTCTAGAACCACAACATGGCTACCAATTTTTGTAATCTGAGTTCATTTGATTACAGGTATTGATATTATCAGTTTCATCCATAATAGACTTTGTAATGATCCTTCAGAATTATTATAAATTCATTTTTATGTCTCAGTATTAGATGAAAGCTCTCTCATGCCCCCCCCTCCGAATTAGCTGCTATTGTGAAAAAAGAAAACAGAAGTGGGGGGGAATGAAAGACATACAATTATTTGGCCACTGGGTGCCACTCTTCTTCCTTTGCCAGTCATTATGTTTTTCTTCTATAGCAGCAAAATGACATCAACAGAATAAAGGTTATTAATTCAGTCACCACAGGGATACTGCTTCACAGCCTTTCAATTTATGGTTAGAAATTTCTAACAAAGCAGTACCCTTTTAGGATTTCTTCCACATCATTTTGCTCTAGAAAGAGATGTAACTGTGGGTACAAAGCAAATAATTATCATATCAGTACTAAAATCTGTTTAGTCTAATGTGATTTTCTTTGAAATTAATGGCATCATTCCTTGCTATCCAGGTGCCAGGTATCTAAATCATGGATGTGTTTTTTATATATAAAAAGCAACAACATTGTCTACCTGATTCATCTGCCTCAGAACTAAATTAAATTTTACACGGCAGCTGCATGGAATAGTTATCCAACAGTTGCTTCTCCCTTGCAACCTGAGAGGTCAACTTGCAGCCCAGAGAGTTTCTATGTGGTTTGAACTGACGCTAAGCTGATAATTTCTCTGGGGCAGGTAAATAATGTGGTTACTTTTTACACAGAAATGTGCATTGGATTTTATAGTAACTAGACTGATGGAAAATAAAAGTTGCAAATATCCTGTATTCTCAAGTCACCTTTTGAACAAAATAACAGATGCAGCTATATACGTTTAATTCACTACCCTAACTTGGGAACAGTGGGGATGGGGCTATTGTCTGAATATAAAGAAAAAGATTGTTCTGAATTACAATGGGCAACAACTAGAATTACTGACTCAAACAGAAATACATTGTGAGAAACAAACACAGTCAAATATATGTATGCTTTTGTAATTTCAGCAAGAGACACTGTGCTATGCCTTACATTTTATAGATTATTACTTGATTCTAGTTCCTCCTTTCCTGTCTAGGGAACACAGAAGCAGATCCTCTGTGAGTTTAGGGCAGAAGTTCATATATTCAAGGTAGAAGTGTGATGTAAGCTGTGGAGGGATAATATATATTTTTGAAGATGTGTATCATTTGGGGGAAAGAATAGCTTTTTGATGTTTGCCATCATGATTAAATTAGCAACACTGTGGCAGAATGGGAAAGAGTAGGTTGATTTCAGCACTGCTTTCTGTTAAGTAAGGAGACGTGTTACTCTGGCTGAAGGAATCTGTTTGGTCCAATCCAGTGTCTGCACACTAGCACATTAATATCTGAAGAAATGAGCAATGACTCACGAAAGCTCATACTCAGCCACATATTTTGTTAGTGTTGTGTACCCAGCGAGACCGCGCACATGGCCATGCGAAGGACCCAAGCTTCACTTCCAAAGACAATAGCCCAAACGGATCCTAGCACGCACCTATAGGATGGCTAGGATCCAAGGAGGGACCTATGGGACTGGGGGACACTGTAAATAGCCTATCATGGTTGTGGGTGGGTGTTTGAGGTGTGGTTAGTCTTTAAGGTGCTACTGGACTCTTGCTCTTTTCTACTGTAGCAAATTAATGTTATTTTTAAAAAGGAGAGAAAAAGGTGCAGACCAGAATGTCAATCACTAATGATTACTAATGTTCAAAGGATCAGTCCAGAAGGGGCCAGTGACAGTCCCTCCTCAACCAAATTGCAAAAGGATATCACAATAGTAATAGATCTTCTGTGCCTACCTGAGATGGAACTGCATATTCTCAACAACAAAATAAGGCAACTTGAATATTGGGGACACACTGAATCCCTGCAACAGCAGCACCTCTTCACATTTAACACAACAAATAAGAAGTGTACATTTATTGTGTAGTAAAATGATACAGAATAATCTTGAGTGAAAGAGAATGGAGGTATTGTTCACACTATAAATAACAAATTTACTACCTACAAATACTTGCTGCACAAGTGATGCATTGTATTCTGGTGCTTGGGGGGGGGCAACAGTGGGAGGGCTTCTAGTGTCCTGGTCCCACTGATGGACCTCTTGATGGCACCTGGGATTTTTGGTCACTGTGTGACATGGAGTGTTGGACTGAATGGGTCATTGGCCTGATCCAACATTGGCTTCTCTTATGTTCTTATGTAAATCTTCAGTATTCAGAAATTTCGGCTAATCTGATTACACACTTAATTGTCTTTTGTAAAGAACAAGATGTTGCCTCCACAACTTCATAAATTAATCATTCTTTTGTTTAGCTTGAGGGGGAAAATGCCTTTGTTCAACATCATTGTTTGGGTGCTTCCTTGTAAGTGAAAACGTTAAAAAACGTACATGGGTGATTGGATCTCAAAAGAGACATTTGTCAAGAGTGTCAAGTGTTAATGTATTATAACATTTCTTTGGAACCAGAGAGCTTCTTGTCTTTGCCTCACAATCCTTTTGGTGTAATTCGAACTGCTCATGTGACAGAATTCTAATATGGAAAGAGACAAAAGGCATTGTTAAGGACACATATTAATAAATAAAAGAGACTCAGTGTGTGCAAACAAAGGCTGCTTCCTGGAACACTGTGTCACAAGATTCCCAGGGTCACAGCCTCCTTGCTCTGCTTTGCTCATATGAGAAGCACTGTAGAAATCAAAGTATGACTCTGGATAGGAACTTTTCCACATGGAAGCAACTCTTCTTGGCCGAATTCAGAGCCTGTTTATTACACTGCTGTGATTGGCATCAGAGATCAGCCTACAGATGTCATTGCAGTTGTCTTCATTTTACACCAAAGTGAGAACCATGGATTTAGGCATTTATTTAAAGGACCTACACATCCTTCCTTAGGGGCCACAGACCCTCAAAGCAGCTTGCAGTAATACAACCAACCAAAATTGCCTCAGAAACACAGCTATTTATTTGTTTAGTCCACGGCAGGCTCAGGGCGGCTAACGTCATAAAAACACAATACAATAAATATAAAATATTTAAAACAATTCATTAAAACTAACTTACATCATATAAAGTGCTAGCAACTAACTTATAGTATTAAAGATAGTTCCTATATAGACATTCAGCTTGATGGTCATTCTCAGTTTTGGCCAGCGGGTGGTGATGGTGATAATGGTGGTGATGGTTGTGGCGGCTCCTAACTGAAAGCCTGGTGGAAGAGCTCCGTCTTGCAGGCCCTGCAGAACTGTAAAAGGTCCCGCAGGACCCTGATCTCCTCTGGGAGCTCATTCCACCAGTATGGAGCCACCACCAAGAAAGCTCTGGTCCTGGTTACAGCTAGCCTGGCATCCTCGGGACCTGGAAGGGCCAATCGGTTCTGTGACCCTGACCGAAGTGCTCTCTGGGGTATATATGGGGAAAGGCGGTCCTTCAGGTATGTTAGACCCTGGTCATACAGGGCTTTAAAGGTAAGAACCAGCACCTTGAAACGAATCCGGTATGCTATTGGCAGCCAGTGCAATGCCTTCAGGACAGGCTGGATGTGTTCCCTCATGGGGAGAACCATCAAAAGCCTGGCTGCAGTGTTTTGCACTAGCTGCAGCTTCCGGATTTGTGTCAAGAGCAGCCCTAAGTAGAGAGCATTACAGTAGTCTAATCTCGAGGTGACCATCATGTGGATCACTGTTGCAAGGTTGCTGCATTCAAGGAAGGGAAACAACTGCCTGTTCAAGGAAGGGAACCATCATCAACAAGATGGTAAAAGGCCAACAAGGCAGCGGCTGCTACCTGGGCCTCCATTGTTAAGGAGACATCCAGGAGCACTCCCAAACTCCTCACCTTCGGCGCTGGCACCAATGGTGCTCCATCGAAGGTCAGGAGTGGGATCCCTACCCTCGATCCACCGTGGCTCAGGCACAGGACCTCCGTCTTTGTCGGATTCAATTTCAGTCGGCTCAGTCTAAGCCAACCAGCCATGGCCTGTAACGCCCAGTCTGATCTTCTGGTCGGGAGCCAGACCTGCCGCCCAACATCAGATAGAGCTGGGTGTTATCTGCATACTGGTGACATCCCAGCCCAAAGCTCCAGGCAATCTGGGCAAAGGGGAGCATGTAGACGTTAAATAACATTGGGGACAGCACCACCCTTTGAGGCACTCCACATTCAAGTGGGTACCTCAAAGCTGTTCCCCTACCACCACCTTTTGTCCCTTACCATGGAGAAAGGAGGCAAGCCATTGCAAAGCAAGCCCCTGTAAGCCTATGTCAGCGAGGCGGTAGACCAGTAACTGATGGTCGGCCATGTTGAACGCCGCCAACAGGTCTAACAACAACAGTACTGCCGATCCAGATGCCTCCGAAAATCGTCTGTGAGGGTGACCAGTGCTGTCTCCGTCCCATGCCCCAGGTGAAAGTTGGACTAGAAGGGATCTAAAATGGAAGCTATGACAAGAGGCAATGAATAGAGGTTGGACTGACTTGTTTCCCAGGACTAATCACTGTCTCATACAATTTCATAAACTGATACAAACTGTGCCAACAATGGGGAGCCCATGAGTAAGATAATGTGGTGGTTTATCATATGGGGGAGAATCTGTAAGTCCTTCTTGCTTCAACTAGAAAGAAAGGGGGTACTTGACCCAGAGCCTTGCTCCTATTGGTTTGTGTTTAGAGAGTACCAACAAATACCTTCCTTCTTGATTTCCCGCTTTGTCTCCTTTTTAATATGTAATGTTTCAGCCTCACCTGCATTCTGCCTACTTTGCTCAGTTCATGAGTATGATGTTAATCCTCCTGCAGGCTTCTACTCATGAAAGGCCTTTGTTCTCATGAAGGCTTCCCTGCTACTCATGTGTATTACTGGAGGATTGGAACTGTCTTTCAACCGCCACCACAAAACAGCTCTCTTTCCTATCTTCTACCTCTCCTCTGTCTCCAGAGGCTTTAGCAAAGTAAGAGTTCCCTTTGAATCCCCACAGACTCATATATATTTTTTAGTTATATGCTCTAAGTACTGATCTTCAAAGGTTGGGGAATGGGTCCAAAGAAATAATATATGAGGGGAAAATGGAGAAAAGCACTCGTCATAGAGCATTGTCTCCTTTACCCCAACTTCTTGTGTGCATATACAGCTTACCTACATAATGTGGTGGTTAGAATGTTGAACTAGGATCTGAGAGGCCCAGATTCGAATCCCAACTCTGCCATGAAATCTTGCTGAGTGACTTTGGGCTAGTCCAGGCCCGTAGCCAGGAATTTTTTGCTCAGGGGCATTTTTCCCCCCTCATGGGGATGTCATTATGTGTCTAGCATCTGTGTCTAGCATTGAACTGTTTTGAGCTAGTTCAACATATCATAAATGACTTACAACCTCTACTGGATAATGACAGTTCTCTTTCACAATTACTGGGGGGCAAACATTTTATTGCACACAGAGAACCCCCCTGTCTCAAACAACTCCTCACCCACAATAAGAGGATCTGACATCAGGAATCACAACATTGAGAAACCTGTAGGAGAACACTTCAGCCTTCCAGGACATTCAATGGGTGACCTCAAAATACCTGTTTTATTACAAAAGAACTTCAGGAACAGAGTGGAAAGGGAAATTGCTGAATTACAAGTTATTACAATACTTGGAACAAAAACCCTCCCCAGGACTCAACAGGGATATTGGTTTCTTATCTCATTACATATGCTAACTCATTCAGTCCTCACATATGTATTCTCAACAAGAAGGACTATAAATCCTCTGTATTTTAGTGTATTTCTTTTTCAGAATAGTATATCAGAATACTGAATATAATGCAAGGAATATTGGGATGTTTTGCTGACATGACACTGCATCCACTTCATAAAGTGCTGTTAAGTGATCTCCACACCTGAGACATTTTCGATTTGCTTCCCACAATTAGAAAAGACACCTTTAGACATTTATCTGCTATTTTGGCATATTTATTGCTTTACAACTGTTGACCTTATAGCTTATTATTTAGTTCTGACTTTGCATACCTTAAACATCATCATGTTACATATTAATTTGCTGTTAAGTCCCTGTCTATAAGTTTGAACTTTACCTACCATTCCAATGTATTTGAAAAAGCATGCTTTGCACACGAAAGCTCATACCTTGAATAAACCTTTGTTGATCTTAAAGGTGCCACTGGACTCTAAATTTGTTCTACTGCTTCAGACCAACACAATTGACCACCTGGATCTAGCACCTGTTAATAATTTGAAGTAGGAAAATGGACAAATCCAAAACAAAATGAACATAAATGCCCAGACCATATCAGTAAAGATCTAATGAAAACCAAAAAGACAATGTGCTCAAGATAAATCTGGCAGTAAAAGAGACAGTATTTTATATGAAAAAATAATATGTGGTCAGAGACTGAATATCAGCCATCCTGTTCTGAGAAACTCAAGTTTTATGCTAGCAAGGACAGAATTTCAGACAAAGGTTTGTTATTCACATGGTCAGCTCCCTGTTTTGGACTCATTGCCACTGTGAATATAATAACTGTTGCAGCCTGTAAAACTGTTGGGATTTGCAAGTTCCCTCTCCGTAGTCAAGAAAGAATTAACTGTTTGTTTATGCATACTAATGTCCTAACTAGTTTAGATTAGGGACCCAATGGTAAAGCCTGCGTGTATTTGCCAACAGAGCAAGATGACAAAATGCATAATTAGCTAGCATTGGGATTCTCCAATTGGGTAATCAATACTTTGGAGATGGACTAGAGCAGGGGTGTCAAACTCATTTCTTATGAGGGCTGGATCTGACATAAATGAAACCTTGTTGGGCTGGACCATGTGTGTCATAAAATGTAATGCCAGGTAGTGGAGATATAAACTTTATAAAGGACACAAACACAAAGGTGGGTTTGACACCCCTAGACTAGAGAGTAAGCATTAAGTTTCAGTTTTATTGCTCTTTGTCTCTAGTTTGTTCTCACAAAAGGTTTAGAAATGCCTGAGTAAAGATGTAGGTTAGAGCAGCTAGTCATAATGTTTATCCCATATTGTTTTCTTTCTTTAACCTCCCAGTTTACCTTCCCTCATTAGGAAAGTAAAGTTTATCTTTTAAAGCTAATACAAGTGTTTTGCTGTGTTATTCACTCTGTTTTTTTTTTTTGGAATACCTAACAAAAACAACACAAGCAAGAAACCAGGGAAGCGAGGGGCCCCCAACAGTAACTAGAAGAGGAATAAGGGCAGACTATAAAACTACACACTTTGTTTACATTTGCCACTGAACTCTAACTTTGTTTAACATCTGCCGCAGACAGACACGGGCTTTCCGCCCTCTTTCTTAGCTTTTTGCACACACAAATAAGGGGCTCCCCTTCCTTCCCCCACCCCCCAAGAGCCACTGCTGCCACACAATTAATAACACACATCCCCCATTCCACCTCCGCTTTCTACACCACAAACTGAACTACAACAAAGGCACCTACCACTGGGCTACCAGCACCAGGAGCAGTTGCTGCCCAGTTGAGCCATGCAGAGTAGAGCATGGGATTATTCAGAGCATGGGAAAGGAAGGGAAGATGGAGCTCTGCCTAAGCTGCCATTGGTGCCAGCTAATCAGGAAATGTGCATTTTTGGAAGGCACGAGGAGGACCATCTGACAGATGAGGAGACTGATTGGGAAATCAGGAAGAAGCAAGAAAGTGAAAATGCACTGCAGGCCAGTGCAGTATGGTGCAACTAACTCAATTAAATCAATAGCATGTCCTGGGGGTCAGGGCAGTTGGGGGGTGGGGCAGGGCAGACTGGAGAGGGGACGTCACCCCCAGGAGCCCACCATGGCTATGGGCCTGGGCCAGTCACAGACTTTCAACCTAACTTACCTAACTAACTAACCTAACAACCTAACTAAATTGGAGGAGAGCAGAATGACTTTGGGTCCCCATCTGTGAGAACGGTGTGGTATAAATGAAGTAAATATGTAAATAAAAATAAATACCGCAGTGCTTCTATATAGGTAGCCACCTTCTCAGCCTTCTGGCCATCTCAAAATTAATGATGATGGTGTTCTTTGTCATGCTGATTCAGGGGACAGGTCTCTAACACATGCACAGGGACAAATAGAAAGATCTGAGAGATGTAGTGAGGAAACAAAGTATGTGTGTGTTGTGCTCAGCATTTCAGTGTAACCCAGTTTGGAGGAACAGATCATGTGACTGGTTGTATCTACATGGAGGTGTGAAAATACATCCCTACTATGGCAGCAGCAGGAGGGGCATGCATAATGAATTTATAAAGACAAATATACACAGAAATTGCTGTTTTGGGTTGGTACAGTGATTTCCTGGAATGGTAATACAAATCCAGGGTCATTGGTATAACAAAACCCTACTCCCCGAACAGTCTGGTTTTTCTTTTGTTTTGTGTTTTAGTTCGGATGCTTCCCAGCAAAGCAGCAGTCATTGGTGCTTTTCTTTGATTCTACTGATTTCCTGGGCAATGGCATTTCTCCCAATCAGATCTTTGCAAGGGAGGAGCACAGAACTCTCTCAGCCAATGACCTTTGGAGACAAGCTGCAGAGAGCTACTGTTCTTCTTTGCTCCCTCCTGTGTGGGGGTGGAAAGAAGGAGGAGAAGGAGGAGAAGAGTTGGATTTATACCCCATCCTCAAATTGGAGTCTCAGAGCAGCTTACAATCTCCTTCTCTTCCTCTCCCCACAACAGGCACCCTGTGAAGTAGGTGGGGCTGAGAGAACTCTGAGAGAACTGCTCTTGAGAGAACACCTCTGAGAACAGCTCTGACCCAAGGTCACCCAGCTGGCTTCATGTGGAGGAGTGGGGAACCAATCCAGTTCTCCAGATTAAAGTCCTCTGCTCTTAACCACTACACCAGATTTTGTTCTTAGCAAGTAATGTGGCTAGGAAAATAGAGAGCTGAGGGAAGTTGTTCAGGGGCCCATAGAATTCAACCTCTTGGTCAAATTTGCTTGAAACTTGGGATTCTTTATGGGACAAGCAGTGCACATCCTGCTGCAATTTTGGTGTCATTTGGTTGAAAAACAGCCACTTCAGTCCCTCCAAAGGTCCCCCACAAGAAATAATCGCACACTGATGTAAAGGAATGGGGTTGTTTTTGCAAAGGGAGCCACTTTCACTTTCTGAAAAGAAACAAACATACTACAACCAGAAAGGGTAGCAAATGCAATTTTTATGGAAAGGTAAAGATTCTTTTCATTGTCAGTCATTGTAAGAGTAGAAAACGCAATGAATACAGACAGGTTTTTTGTTGTTGTTTTAATACTGTGACTGTCAACAATACATGAAAGAATTACTGTACATGTTCATACTTATTGAAAACACATTAGTAAGTCAGTTTTAATACTGTGACTGGCCTGAGCTCTCCTGCTTGGCTGCTGCTTAACAGATCTGTCCTCTCCTGCCATTTCCTCCACTCTGCTTCTCCACCTTGCCTCTGTCACATATACACAAAAGCACGGTATGATGCTAATTGCACCAGGCCTCCCCTGAAGCCATAAGCCTTACTTTACCCTCATTTTCTCCTCCTCAGCCTTGATGCATTATAAATCCTTTCTGCACTAACAGCTCACTGTAGCTTACTCCGGAGAATCCGAGTAGTCAGTGGCACAGAGGATTTATCCTCTGGTTACAGTAATATCTGAACTGAACTGCTGTCAGTTCTAGCCCGTGCTGGTGTGAGCTACCAGCCTTGTCCCCAGCTCACCGTCCACCCAGCGGTTCGAAAGCTTTGGCGAGTAGATAAAAATGGGTACCACTCCTTAGAAAGGGTGGGCACACTAAACCCCCCCAGTGGGGGGAGGTGTTAGCCAGCAAAATGGAATGTCCAGCTCAGAAGCCTGGAAAGATCTCTTCAGCATTAAGAAGCCTGCGATGGGCCAATCCGGCCAGGCGGTGGCAGTGTGACGCTGCGACACAAAGCAGTCCTAGAAAAACTGACGTCATCAAGCCAAGCTGAGTGAATGCCGTGTGGAACACGTCTAAGTCTACAGCTGAACAAAAACCCTGTCGGCTGCAAACGTGTGCGACTTAAAAAATTTATATGTTGTCCTCCCTTACCCCCTACGAATCATTGTTAGTCCCTTGTTAATATGTGTAACTGTAAATCGCTCAGGGCCAGCAGCTCTGCAGGATTGAGCGATTAATAAATCGAAAGATATTATTGTTATTATTATTACTACTACTACTACTACTATTATTATTAATAATAATGTTAACTTAGTATTTTGTGTCCTTGCCCTCTGCACTATTCTTTTTTCTCCAGTTTATTTTTGTGTATGCATTCTGCATCTACAACCAAACCCCACATTTTTTGCTTAATTGTGGTTAACATCACTTGGAACCTGTAGAAGGGGTGTCAATTGCCACTGACTTGGCCAACTGTTTAAGCAAGGGATGCACCCTCCCCTTTCTCTCCTCTCCTCCTTGCTCTACCATTCTCTTTTGGCTAGCTGCCACTGGGCTACTCCAAGTATGCACGACCCATAGAGGGATGCTAGCTTGGCAGCTGGCTGGCCTGTTTGGGAGGGGTGATGTCCTAAGGGTTTTAATTAATACAAAAACAAATGTCCCTTCAAGCCTCTCCAATTGTTTCCAATGGGCAATCCTGTCATTCCTTTTAATACATCCCCCTCCAAGTTGTGTGCAGATTGGCTTTTGGGAAGGGACAAGATCCCTTCCTAGGGTCCAATGTGCAAAGGGGGAGGAGTGTGTCAAATCCCCCCCCAGCAAGCTAGAAACATCACAGTCACAGAGGACCTCCCCAGGCTGCCCCCTATCTGCCCTCCAAGTTGTGTGCAGATTGGCTTTGGGGAAGAGGGAAAAGACCCCCCCTAGGGTTCAATGGGCAAAGGATGGAGGAGTGTGTCAAACACCACCACCACCCCCAAGCTAGAAGTGTCAAAATAGAAGTGGAAATAAGTATGGGGGAATGGGCGGAGATGACTAAAACCACATCTAGTAGTCTGCTTATTATTCCCTCCAAATTGGAAACTGAAGAGCAAAAAGGTCTAGGGAGAGACCACTTTCAGAAACCCTGGGGCAACACCGTGATGACTGTGAAGTCCCCTCCAAATGGCCATAAAACAGTGCAGAGTCTTGAAAGAGCTGTGATGCAGGCAGGAGTCATTTCAAGCAGGAATTTTAATGGGCAGGAATGGAGTTCCGTGAGTAACAATTAAACTTCTCCCCCCCTCCTTTCCCTTCACCTCACCTCCAAGTAGGGCGAAGGGAAAGGGGGGGAGAGAAAGGGAATCCAGGGCTTCTTCTGCCTGACAGAGGGGCCAGCACACCAGCCCCTCTGGCAGGCAGAAGCACCTGGGATCTATTCCTTCCCCCCTCCTTTCCCATCGCCTCACCTCCAAGCGGGGCAAAGAAAACTGGGGGGGGGGAGAGAAAGGGAACCCAGCAGAAGCTTCTGCATGACAGCAGGGCCAGTGCTGGCCCTGCTGCCAGGCAGAAACATCTGAAAGGAGTGTGCCACCTCTGTGGAGTGACTCCAAAGACTGAGGGGGTTTAAAGTTTAAATCCTCCCTCTCTGAAGTTGCACCACAGTTAAACAATATTTTTAATTTCAGAGTTTTTGTAGAAATATCTGTCTTGTTTGTTTATAGATCCAACTATCCACAAATTTGACCATGTCAAGAATTAAATAGATTTTATTATGATTGATTTATACTTTGATTTTGTCAGCCAAAAACATCTTCATGAGAAAACATTGTTAGCTGTGGAAGATTCGGACCACCAGGGAAGTACCTAGCCAACTGCCGTCCATCATCAATGGCAGCTGAAAATACATTGGGTCAACCCTCACCCATAATAGAAGCAGCACCTGTAGCTATATGAAAGGAATTCTCTCAGTGGCCATTGATTGTCAATCACAGCAGTATTTCCAGCCTTCAAGCATTTGTTTCTGTCAGTAGAATGTAGGGGGAGAGAGAATGTCAGGCCTGACAGCAGCCATTGGACATCTTAACACCATGCAACTTGCATAACTCATGCAGGCTCAGCTGCTTGCTACTGCTTAATAGCCGCTGCCCCATGAAGTGTTGCGTAGTGGTTAGTGTTCCAGACAAGGATTTGGGAGACCCAGGTTTGAATCTGTTGGGAAATACCTGGAGATTTTGGGGGTGGAGCCTAAGCGGTGGCTGTTGCCTTCTAACACACTTCCGGTGATGTCAGGGGATGTGGCATATGCAAATAAGTTATGCTAATGAGTTATGCTAATGAGCTCCTGCACCTCTTTTTCTACAGAATGACCCCTGGATGCAGGAGAATCATGAGAGTGGGATGCAATTTGGAGGGAGATTCTGCTTCCAACATGGCTGTAGACAAACTGTTGGGTGAACAGACAAGTGCAGAATCAGCCATAGAGAACAGCATAGCTGGGCTGGAAAAAGAAATGGATCCTTTAAATGGCTAAAAAGGGAGAACAGTGCACAAAATAGAGTTGTCCCATGCTATTTTGAAAATGGAGCTTAGCTGTACCCACAAAAGTGTGTGTAGGTGAAATGTCCATACATATGTTCCACCTGTAGCTACACCACTGTGTTTTTTTCCTTTTCAACAATTCAAAAGAGAATTTGTTTTTGATTATGTTCAATCCCAGGAAGCTCATTATCTGTGGTCAGAATGATATGGACCTCATGTGAATATTCCAAAATGTGGAGGGACTTTCTTCATACAGGAAAACATTCCTGTATGGAAGCAGCCTAAGCCAGTGGTAAAAAAAACAAACATCATGCTGAGATTACTAGGAAAGGAACTGAAAATAAAATAGTCAATAATGTAATGCCCATGTGTAGATCTATGGTGTGGCCACTTTTGAAGTACTGTGTACAGAAGTGCAAAAGAGGCAATCAAGGTGACTAATGAGTTTTAGCAGCTTTCCTATGAGGAAAGGCTAAAGAATCTTGGAATTTCCAGTTTAGAAAAAAGTAGATGAAGGAAGGGACCTGTTAGTGGTTTATGACTTTTGCATGGGGTGAAGAAAGTGGATAGAGCTCTCTCTCTCTCTCATAATAGGTCACCTAATGAAGTTGATGGGCAATAGGTTCAGGTCAGGATAGACAAAAGGAAATGCTTCTTTACTCAATGAACAACTGAACTGTGGAATTCACTGCCAGTGGACATAGTGATGATGGCCATGAGCATCCATGGGTTTAAAATGCGGTTAGACAGATTCAGAGAGGATATGTCTATCAATAGCTACTAACCATGGTGGCAAAACTGTTAGCCAAATTGCCTTGATTTCTTAATTAATATTGGGGAAGTTATGATTATTAATTGGCAATAGGCAAATTAGGGAGTGAACACCATTGTATCAGAAGTCCCACCTTTCCTGTAGTTACCAGAACAGACATGGAGACTGTAATTGGTAAAATATAATGTCTTTTACTAGAGGAGATATATCTTTCAAACAATACACAAGCACGCACACACTTATACAGATTCTAGGAAATAAAGATAGATCTCTGCATGTGGGGGATCACATTTGCTTTAGCAGGATATTCGTTGGTTGGGCAATAGTTACCTGTCCTCGCTGAATGAAACGTTCCAATGGAGGAGGGGGGAGAATTAGAAATAAGGAGCACGTGTCCTGAACTGGCAGGGAACATGTGGGACTCTGGCTGCACAGACCTAGAGTCAAAGATGGAGGGAGGGTAATGGGATAGCAAGCTGGACGTGAGAGGTATAAAGTTTAGATAGGGCTTGTAGTAGAGAGAGAGATCGGGTAGCACCTTTTATAATGTGGGGGGGGCAGGATGAGCTGGCCACAAACCCCTGTGACACCTCCTGTTAGTCCGTCCCATAAAACATACTATTGGTTAGAGGGAAAGGGGGAGGAGAGCTAGGGGGTGGTCAATACTGAGAGCTAGTAACTTGGTCTGGGGAATGCCACCTGAATGAAGAGTGATTGAATCATCAGGCTAGGGCTATTGTCTCTTGATGGCCCTAGCCAGGTCATTGATGGGCGATCGATTAGTTGCCAAGCAACCGCAGGGGGAGCCTCTTGATTAGATTTTCAGGTAGCTGGAAGAGGGGGGGAAAGGGTTGCCTGCGTGTGCTGGAAGAAACTCCTTGACCTCTATGCCCAGGTTGTTGACCCTGTGAGGCAATTGGCTGGCCACTGTGTAAGACAGGTTGCTGGATTAGATGGACCACTTCACACATGCTTCCTTCTGTTCCAGCATTCCTCCAGTGACATTCCGATATATACCTTGAATATATTTTAATCTGTATATCAGTATATCAATTAGATAACAACAGCAGCAGCAACAACAGTTAATTAATAAATGGTTTTGTTGCTCTCCATCATAACAAAAGAACTGCTTCCATGAAGAGATTAGCTGGCTGACACATACCAGCTAAACCCATCACCTAGAGCCATCAATGGACCATCAAAGACAATGACTCTGATTGCTTCAGCCATTGTCCCACAAAGGTGCCACTGTTAAAATGAATAGAAGCAATATTGCCCAACCATTAAGCCCCTATCCTCGTGAAACCAGTTTTTGTTTAGCAACTTCCTGGGGACATGGCTACGGGGACGTGATTAGAGGACACACACCCCTAACCCAAATAAAGTATAAAAAGAGCAGGATTCACCATTGGTCTCTCTCTTACTTCCTCTCTACTGGACCCCATCCTACCTTGCTGACTCTCTGTTTAAGTGCTGCCCAGAGTCTACCACGTGCTCTGCTGGTTCAGAACATGATCCCTTTCCCTTATAGTCTCCCTTATTTTTCCACTGCAGGATCACTTCATCACGTCGGACAGATCAGTATCACCCAACCAACAAACTCCTGCTAATGCAAATGTCTCTGTACCTTTTCAGTCTATTTTTCCTAGCTCTGTATTATTGAGTGTGTGCTTGAGATTTATTTGTACGTGTGCAAATCCTCCAGTAAAGAAACCATTTCACTAAGATCTGATCTCTGCGTCTATTTTTGGGATACTGTACTAAGTGGGACTCCTGTATACATAGGTTATTGCTCCCTTATATGCCTATTGCCATTTAATATTCAAATTCCCCACATTTATTAATGTAATAAGGCAATTTGGCTAACAGTTTCCAGTACCATCAGCCATACTCCACAACAAGAAACTGGACCTGTTTGCCCATCAGTCATCCATTAAAGAAACAGAATCTTTGTCTTGAAAATAATGACAGTAACTTTAAATGGAGACCAGCTCCCCAAACTCTTTTCAGGAAGAATAGGAAGGCACTTTATTGGCCATGCACTTTCGCATGGCCTTTGGTGTGTAACTATGGCAGGGGCCTTCCTCAAATCTTCAGAGAAGCCTTTCCATGTATTAGGAACAGTCACCAAAGAAGCTGAAGAATGCGTGGTAACTGACCTTACTTTAGTGTGGGGAAGCGCACAACCAAAAGATGTTCCTGTGCTGAATGCAAGTGCCACACAGACTCACTATTTTATTTATTTAAAATATTTATATACCGCTTTCTGTTATACACTCAAAGTAGTTTCCATATACAATTAATACCATAAGTATTAGAACATTAACTCTAACATCAACGGATTCAGTCAGCATAACAATGGGGGACAGTATTATGAACATGCTGTTAACATTGAACTTGAAATGTACAATTTCTGTTGACTGATGAACCCAAGGAATAAATAGTTGCAAGTAAAACCAGTGAAATGTACTATGGAAATTTTAATGACCTTTAAAATAAAATAGTGGTTTGCACTGTTAGAATCACTAAGTTGCAAAATTCTTCCTTGTAATTTTCTGTCCTGTTTTTATTACGTTCAGAACTTTATGAGACATTCCTTTTTAGGGCAGGGATTTTCCACAGCAGATGGCAGTTACATATAGAGCAAACAGTACAACAATATCTTGCCAGTGTTTAAAAACTGTTATGACTAAATCAAAATATCTTTTTCTCTGTGACTGTCTTAAAGAACAGGTTATTACATGGCAGACTTTTTAACTTGGATATGTGGAGTGTGTGTGACCTAATATGGAAAAGATAAAAGTTGGTAAGGCTAGAATGTTTAAAATAAGTCTGAAGGAATCATCCGGGTAAATGAAATGTAAAATCATATTATGTGTACATGGGAACCATTCACATCCCAGGTAACATCAGAGAGGTGCTTGTGGCACTCGCATATAAACATATTCCATACAACAGAGGGCTCTACTATTTGAGGGAAGAATGACATTGTTCCAAGTATAAAATACTGTGTTTTGAATGTCTGCAACGTGTGATATCTCCCCAATGGAAGTGATTCTAAATGGAAGACATCTGAGACCTATGCACTTAAAAAGTAACAGCTGTGTATTTATTGTGTTAAAATATTGCATGGCAATACCTTAATCTGTAAATTAATACATTCCATAGGTAAATATTTATGAGATTAGAAAAGTGGTATTAAGTTTTGTAAATGGTGCCACAAATCAAGTCCACAATACGAGATAATGCGACTTTATTGCAAATTGTAGCACCGATGCAGCTCTCTTCCACCTCCATCTGCTTCTATGCACACATCATAATTCTGGTCCACCATAAACTATTATTTATGCCACTTGATGTACCTATGAAATCTTTTTATCTCAACCCTGTAACTCTCCAATAACAAATTGTGACTAATGCTATATCATTTAACCAAAGAAATGTGCAATTGCAGTCATTTTCATTAGTCATCTAGTGCGTAGTAGAGCTCAAGTGGCTTGTCACTTTCTAGCACAGTCTTCCATGCTACTATCTCATGCCAAAGTATAACTGAGAAATAAGAATGTGTTAAAAATGTTTATTTGTGTAATAGCACTGGCATCCTACAGTCTTCCATGCTACTATCTCATGCCAAACTATAACTGAGAAATAAGAATGTTAAAAATGTGTAATAGCACTGGCATCCTGGTTACAGGGATTGTTTGGTAGAAGTAGCTTATATAGGTCAGTGCCCATTTAGATTGTTTTCCTTATACTTTTTTTTGTAAACTCAGTTCTGTGAAAGCAACAGGGTATTTCAGTGGTGCATTGCTAGGGGATTATTAGACTTGCTGGGTGGTTAGCATCATCTGAGGCATGCAATAATTGCCCAGAAATGCAGAGCCTATTGTGTTTTAGGACTTTAAAAAGAACTGCAAATCTAATGAGGCCAACTTTGAAGTTAGGTGTTCTTGGTTGGAATATTCAAATATTATATGCTTCATTTTTGATAAAGTAATATGTTTGAATAGAAAACATTGTAAAATAAATATTAGGTAGCTGAATAATTCAAAATGAAGGATATTAGTCATGGAAATGACCTGATTTGTTTTAAGTTTATTTCCTGAGACCTCTTAATTGATCACAGATATGCAGTATTGATGCAGTGGCATTGTGCCACTGATTTTAGTAAATGGACATTTGCATTTGATGCTGACACAGTAAGACTATCTTTTAACAAGACAGCAGCTCCTATTCCAACCTGTGGATGAAAATGTGAAAAATTGGAAAAAAAGGTCAGTAGCATAGTAGAATGTCTTTGCTATTTATTGATTTAACTACAGCATTATAACCACTTTTGTTTCCTTACCAGAAAACTAAAATCAAGTAAAACAGCATTCAACTAAATATATAAACCAATTCAAATTTTCTTCATCCAACATAAAATCCAAACATCATTCACTGAATCGGCCGAGATTGGGGGGGCAAGGCGGGCGACAGAAGGCCGATGCCTCCGTCGCCCGGCCCTCTACAGAATCCACCCCCCAAACCTCCAGGTATTTCCCTCCTTAGAGCTGGCAACCCTACATTCCCCTCAGTGCCTGTTGGTAGGCAACTAAGCTTGGTCCTGTCACCTACTTTGGCCTTTGGGAGAAAACACATTGGGGCCAGTCCTGATAGGGTTGCCAACTCCAGATGGGAAATTCCTGGAGATTTGAGGGATGGAGCCTGAAGAGGGTGAGGTTTGAGGAGGGGTGGGACCTCAGACAGGTACACTGCCATAGACTCCACCCTCCAAACCAGTCAGTCTCACATAGGGAACCATTGTTGCCAATCTCCAGGTGAGGGCTGGAGAGCACTCAGTATTACAACTGCTCTGCAGAAGGGAGGGCAGAAGTCAGCTGAAGTCAAAGGGGCAGATAATGGTAGGTTGGTGGCTAGCTGGGAAGGAGATGGGGTTGCCAACTACATGCTGACAAATTCCTGGGGATTTGACTCCTGGAGCATGGAGAGGGTGGGGTTTGCAGAGGGGTGGGACCTCAGACAGGTAGAATGCCATAGACTACACCCTCCAAACCAGCCATTTTGTCCTGAGTAACAATTGCTGCCAATCTCCAGGTGAGGGCTACAGATCACTCACAACTGCTCTTCAGGTAGTAGAGATCAGTTCCTCTGGAGAAAACAGTGGACTCTGTCATTATACCCTGCTGAGGTCACCACAGCAAATTGACACTGTTTGCCCAAAGCCAGAGGACTGCCCCAGAGCCTCTTTCTAGATCCCGTTGTATTGCTTTCACAACGGGCTTTACTGCTAGTTATTTCATAAACGCCTGTTCTTATTCTATTGCTAAACAGTTGTAGCATCAGGATTCAGCAGGTTTCTCATGAAAAGGAGTTGCACTGCAAAGGGCCATGACTCTGTGCCATGCGTACTGTTATTGCTTGGGTCAAACTTGGTATAAGATGTTTCGGCCGGAGGCTAGTTATTTCATAAACGCCTGTTCTTATTCTATTGCTAAACAGTTGTAGCATCAGGATTCAGCAGGTTTCTCATGAAAAGGAGTTGCACTGCAAAGGGCCATGACTCTGTGCCATGCATACTGTTATTGCTTGGGTCAAATTTGGTATAAGATGTTTCGTCCGGAGCCTGACTGACCATCTGCAACTGACTATCCACAATAGGTCATTAGTCTGGATATTGCATAATGAGAGGGGGAAGGAAACAGAAGTGACTAGTGTTTCCTTTTTCCTGTGCTTCATTATAATGCTCAAAGAGAAACTTTTTATACACCTTCCACCTCCCATTGTGTGATGTGCAAACTTCTGATGTGGGAATACCTTGTGCAACTGATCATAGAAAGGGACAATGGGAAGTGTGACACCCCTCCAGACTCTGGAAAAGTATATTTGTTTTCCCCCCCCCACTCCTATCGGGAGACCGGTCCCATCTCAGAATCCATTCCTATTATAACATCAAGTATAACTTGTTCTGTGTCTGAATGTGTCTGAATGTCGCTGTGTTTGTTAAACAAGGAAATGTGCAGCATAATGATATCAAGATAAGCTCTGCTAGCCCTTACAAAGAGTGAAGGCAACTTGACCCAAGGATGCCATTTTCAGTAGGAGCCCTGTGTGTTCTTCCCCACCCATGACATTTAACATAGCAATATATTCCCCACTACAACTCTGCAATTTAGGTTTCCATAGCAAAGGGGAGCACTAGTCAGTGTTTTACTGACCAAGGGTTGCAGCCTTACTCATGATCCTGAGTAATTTAATTCAGAACTGTCCCATTTGGTTCAATAGTAATAATTGTCCACAAAGTGTGAAGCCTTCAGTCATTTAAAAGTAATAAACTGTTTAATTAATCACTGCCAGAACTGGTTTCCTCCTAGTGATAAAACAATCTATTGTGTTTCCCTCGCTCAGATGGCTCTGCAGCACAAGGAAGGCCTAGTGAAAAGAGGAAACCACCTTCTACTTGAGCAACCAAAACCACATTTCAGTGCTTTCCAACACACCTGAGATATCCAAAAAATATATACAAAAATGTTCCTATAGAGCCTGAGAACATGCAAGAACATAAAATGAGCTCTTCTGTATCAGACTAGTGGTCCATCTAGTCCGGAAACCTGTTTCACACACCAGACAGCCAATTGCCTCAGAGAACAAACAAACAGGGCATAGAGGCCAAGGCTTTCCCTTGATGTTTCTTCTTGGCCCTGATATTCTGAAGTTACTGCCTCTGGATGTGGAGCTTCCCTTTAGTCATCTCGGCTAGTAGCCACAAAGAGACTTATCCTTCATGAATATGTCTAATCTAATCCTGCTGGCAGCCCCGACTGCTTCTGTTTTTTGCTCCAATATACATAATTTTGCACTTACCTATATTACACTGCATTTGTCATGTTTAGTTAGTTCTTGATCCTCTTATCCCATAACTGCTAAACTTACTCAGGAGTCAAACAACTCCAAAAGGCTGGTGAAACAGGGCTTTCCTTTTCAGAAGCTTTAATGCCCACTGTATAAGCAAGAGGCCTGAAGAGCTGATCAGGCCCATCCAGCATCTCAGCACCTTCTACCTAGATTCTTAGCTTACTTCATTCTCTTAAATTGCCATTTTACAGGTACACTGAGGACTACTGGCCATCGTATTTCTTTATGACACTAACCTGGCTAAAATATCTCTCAAAGGTCACTATGAGAACTGTTTGAAGAGTAAGTAGGGATTTCACAATGGGATCAAATCGTGGTGTGTGAAGAAATGCATTTTTTCTTTGGAACGCCTCCCAAATCCCCCCACCAGTGTGGTGAGGGGACCTGGCAATCATGCCCAGGAGGAGCAGGTAAAACAGAGTCTGCAGGGCAAAGCAGGATTGTTCTGTCACAGGAGGTAAAACTAGTTCATGTTAATGAAGTCATGTTTTGATGTGTGGCCTAAAGTAGGAAACTGGACCACCCAGAGATATTCACTGACCCTCCAAATATGACCTTAATTAGATTCAACGCAAATGTTTAGCAACGTCACATTACATAGTCCTCACAAAAATCTTTTTGGCTTAATCCAGCATTGCAGAGATTTTGATGTATGTACTCAGAACAGAGGATTTACTACATACATTCTGAGACTATACCGTCATGTGACGGCTATAAGAAAAGACTCTGAGGACTCATCTATATCTTAGGGGTTCTCCTGTGTTTATTATACACTTTCCCCGTGTGTGTGTGTGTGTGAGAGAGAGAGAGAGAGGCTTGCCAACTGCCTGGAGAAAACAAACCACCTATCCCTTTAATAGATGTTATTTACTTCTATGCCATGAAAAGTTTCAAAGGCCCATTTCTACACATTCAGCTTCTACTAAGTCCAAAACTGGGGAGGAGAGACCACTACCCTGCCATTTCCATACTGGAAAAAGTACTCCCTCCCAGCTACTTTTATTCCAATGGAGAAAAAATGACAGGTACATTTCCACACACACACACACACACACACACACACACACACACACACCCTCCAGTATGGGTGAAAGCAACAAAGCAGTTTTTATTGAGAACATGGCAGGGAAGGGAAGGTTTAATCCCCCCACCCTTCTCCCCATGTCATTCTTCTCCATGATAAAGCAATCCCAGAAGCTAGGTTTGAAAAGAAAACAAAAGTTGAAAATAAACATGTAAGAAAAAACAATATGCAGCTGAGATCTTACAGTTGATGAAAATGCTTTGTTTTCCAAAGTTATGATGACTTGGATTCATTCTTAAGGTCAATTATACACGCTCTAAAATATGAATGAATCATTCATACGATATCCTGTTCTCAAAAAAATGCAGCATTACATGAGTGGAGCCACGGTAAGTATAAGATCTTTGAAGACTGTAATGGGGAAAAGAAACGGAAGGTTGTGCCAAATCCAATTTTTGCCTAAATATGGTAGTTGTGGGTTTTTTTAATGGCAGTCTTGCAAAGAATACATA
>NW_015167537.1:24806-51869 GCF_001447785.1 Gekko japonicus | reverse complement strand
CTGCTGAATACTCAGATGTTTCAGTGGCCAGGGCTTAATGAAGCAAAATTTACATTTGTCTAAGGCTGTCAGTAGCACATTCTATGAGCAAAAAGCTGCTTATTATTACATTTGTGGTAAAAACAAATCTTAGAATTAAATTAGTCAAGGGGGAACATTTTTCTGAGCACCAGTGAAAGAAATTTCTGCTCTAACAGATACGGAAAAAACAGGCTTTAAATTTTGAAAAGCCCAGTGTTTGTGAACCAATTAATTTGTACTTAGCTAATTAATTCCCAAGGCTCAGTTGAGCTACCATCAGCACCAGTAAACAATGAAGCTATATCACTATGAATCACTCTAACACAGCCAGACAGCTGAGTTCTGGTTCCGGCTGCATATCAAACCATCAGCACTGTGACATTTTTGTTCATTTCACCCTCCTGGATCTGCCAGTCTGGGTCATGCAGTATGTGATTCTGAGTGGTTGCAGAAAGGATGTGGCCTCCAGATTCTCAGTCTCAACATACACTCTGTTGCTTTCAGATTGTGTTTAACCTCTCAAGGGGTCAGTTTATCTGTGAGTAATAGTGGAATAATGCTTCCTTACAGGAAATTTTGCAAAGCTTTAATTAGCGAGTCTACAGAGGTTAAAAAAAATTAAAGAATACTCTTCTTGACTGAGCTTGGGAAACTGTTAATAAATAGGGATGCCAGCCTCCCAGTGGGGCCGGGGGATCCCCTGGAATTGCAGCTCATCTCCAGATTACAGAGATCAGTTCCCCTGGAGAAAATGGATGCTCTGGAGGGTGGACTCTATGGCACTGTACCCCACTGAGGTCCCTCTCCTCCCCAGGCTCCCGCCCCAAATCTCCAGGAGTCTCCCAACCTGGATCTGCCAACCCTACCCCCCCTCCCATTCCTTGCTGGTGGTCAAGGAGCAATATTAATAAAGTATTTAAAATATATACCTGTAACAGTGTTAAGATGTATGCAGAAGGCAGGAAGGGAAGGGCAAAGGAAAGAAGAGAGAGTGACATGTCGAGCTCTCAGATGAAATCTATCATCTATCTATCTATCTATCTATCTATCTATCTATCTATCTATCTATATTTCATATGGAAATCTTGGTTTAAGGTGAAATAAAAGTTTAGCTTACTGAGAACCTTTATACATGCATATATGCATATTTATTGATTTGATTTATATCCCACCCTCCCCGCCGAAGCACTTTGAGACAAGATGGGGAAACAAGCAGGGGAAGCTTTTGCTGTTACTTTCAGTCACTAGGCAGTGATGCTGGGCTGTTCTTCTCCATTGTAGATCTTGCTTCCTGTACCCACAGAGCTGTCCCAGCCTGGGATCTCATTCAGGATCTGGCTATCAGCATTTGAAGTCAGAGAGAGGTTTTTCTCCAGATCAGATTCGTCAGTCAGCTGGTGGATTTGTTCATTTTGCTTTCTCTTGCACAACACAGCTTATTTGGGTTGCTTGTGCCATAGGGAGTCCTTTAGAAGAGAAGAAGGGATTGGATTTATACCCTGCCCTTCACTACCCAAAGGAGTCTCAGAGCGGCTTACAAATGCCTTTCCCTCCCCCTCCCCACAACAGACACCCTGTGAGGTAGGTGGGGCTGAGAGAGCTCCGACAGAAACTGCTCTTTTTCAAGAACAGCTGTGCCAGAACCATGGCTTGCCCAAGGTCATCCAGCCAGGTGCAAGTGGAGGAGTGGGGAATCAAAACCGGTTCTCCTAGATTAGAGTCTGTGCACTTAACCACTACACCAAACTGGCTCTCAAATCAAACTCATGTGGAACTATTTGAAAGCACATTCTTTCCAGCTGTGTTATACCCTGATCTGGACAGTGTAGGTGGACCTGGTTAAGAAGCTGATGGTTGCCTGCCTGGTCCTGCCTTGAGGGATCCGAGTCTAGACTTGGGAGCTTTCATGTACTACGGGGGGCATCTTTTGGCTAATGTAGGTGGACCTGGTTAAGAAGCTGATGGCTGCCTGCCTGGTCCTGCCTTGAGGGATCCAAGTCTAAACTTGGGAGCTTTCATGTACTACAGGGGGGCATCTTTTGGCTAGTGACTATGCTAGCAATTAGCAACACAATCCTTTTACGTCTTTGTCTGCTAGAGGCAGAAGGAGTGCTCCTGTAGGTCTCTCATACTCAAAGATAAACTAGTGAACAGGACAAGGCTAGTACCTCCCAACAACATTGCCCCAACATTCAGTAAGTGCACCATCCCTTTAAAAAACCTGTTTCTAAGCTGTGACCTCTATTTAGCAGTGGAGTGTCCATACACAGACCATTTCTTTTAAGCTGGCAGGGCTTTCAGTTTAGGTTTCAAAACAAAACAGTTGATAGAAAAAAAATTGTTTTCTGACAGTCCCATATAGGGTTGCCAGCTTGGGTTGAGAAATACCTGGAGATTTGGGGTGCGGGACTGGTGAAGGTGGGGTTTCAGGAAGGGAGGGACCTCAGCAGGGTACAATTCCATAGCGGCCACCCTCCAAAGCAGCCATTTTCTCCAGGGGGAACTGATCTTGGTTGTCTGGAGAGCAACTGTAATACTGCAACATGTCCAGGTACCACCTGGAGATTGGCAACCATATGCTGCTAGTGCAGCTGCACCTCTTTGGCCAACAATGCCCAAATGCATGGACAGCAGGCCTCTAACTAAGTAATACTGCAATCCACATTGTTGTTTGCTGCAGCTCTATAATATGGACTAATATAAGCATTTTAAAAATTTTGTCCACTTTGACGCAAACACCCCATTTCTCCTATATAATAATTCCATTTTCGTCTAGCAACGTTCAATGCACGCCAAAATCAGTTGGGTGCCTGATCTGCCACTCAGAACATCTGCCAATCCCCTGGCTGCATTGGTTCAGAAGGTTGCTTCACTCCCGCCCCAGAAGCCCATGAAAATTTACCTCAGACGGTGCCTGGCTCCCTCAGAAGATGGACACTCTGGCCCCACTGCTTTGCTCTGCTGCTCTGCCCCGCCCGGCCTCAGCCTGCACTGAAGCCGGTGCCTACGGGCAGTGCACGCTGCTGCCTGCCCCTGTCTGCTATCCAATGCTCATTTAGGAGGAGGAGCCGTGCTCAACCTGCCCCTCTACAGACCTGTTGACGCTCCAGGTAGCTGCCACTGAGCAGCCTACTGGGGAGGTGGGTGGGAGCCGGGGAGTCACGGCACTGTACTGAGGGAGAAGGGGGAAGAGGAGGCAGAGGGGGGGTTGGCGGAATGGGGCCAGGAGTCCTGCTGCTGCTGGGGACCCAGGGACACCTGCTGCTGCTGCTGCCACCGTCAAAGTTTTCACTTGCCAAGCACCCACCCACAGAGGCGGCCACTCCGGTCCTGCCCAGTATCTGGCAGTGCACGCAGGGGTGGTGGCAGAGGAGGCATGATCTGCCCACCCCTCCATGGTGGCGCTGCCCCGCCTCACTCCCTCACTCACTATCTGCCTGGACGGGGCAATTCCACGGTGGCTCCAGGCCCCCCATGTGGTGGCAGGCAGAGCGGGGGGCAGCACTGTGGAAGGGCACAGGCCACAGTTCAACCTGGTAGATCGGGGCAGCGGGCTCACCGTCCCACCCAGAGTGACGCCTGGCCTTCCAGCCACAACAGTGATCAGCGCAGCACGGCTCCTGTCCTGCAGTGGGCTGGCCATGATGCTCGGCCGCAGCTGCCAGGGGGGGTTCGGGCGACTGCTGCAGGCGACAGCACTCTCCCATACTCTCTCTCTAGAGCTCATTGCATTTATTTTCGCAATGGGCCTTATTACTAGTCATGTATAAAGCTATTCCTGAACTATGTCACTGCAGCCTGCAGGTGGAAATAGAATGATTTAGTACTCTCTTGCATATAAAAGTCTAGATGCCTCAGGCAGAAGGATTCCAGCTTACCTTTCCTCCATGTGCTATGAGTAGGAATGTTTTAATATGTGCGGGGGTGGGGATTCAATCATGCCCAGCACCTGCCTGTAGATTCAGCATTGGACCTTGGCAGCCCCATAGCTAACAACTTTTTGCTCAGGGGGCCAATGTTTTTTTTTGAGGGTCCTGCCATTATATGTCTGTGCGGTACTGCCATGCCATGCTCACACTTCTGAATAATAACTAAATAATAAATACAATAAATAATAATACTTGCACTGAAGTTGTGAGTGAGCAATTTGGCTGCTGCATAAATTAGTTTGCTCTGGAGCCATTCCTCCTGAGCTAAGACAAAAATAGGTGAGCTGGAGGCTAAAAAAACAGTGAGCTAGCTCACACTAACTAACCCAGCTTAGAGGGAACAGTGGCGGGGACTTAGGTTCCGCTCCTCTTTCTGTTTGCACCCTCATTGTCCTGCTGGGGGTGTTTCCAGGGGGACTTCTTTGGCACAAGGGGGTCCCATCCAAATGGAGGGGGGAATGTAGCCATCGCAAACCCCTGGCTGGGACATGAAGGGACTTTTCTCCTCTCCGCCGCTCTGCCGCTCCGGTGGCATTCCAGGGCTCTTCTACTTGGCAACAGCCAGGTCAGTACCCGGGGCCTTTTCTCACTGGCTGCCTCAGCCCCGTCCTTTTTCATCCCCCTCTGAAGGGGCAGGACCGGGCTCCGTCTGACTCCGGCACCTCTGCCCAGCTCCCGCTGTTGCTCCCTTAGCAGTCTGGACCTCCCACTGCACTGGACTTCTCCTGCCTCAGTGAAGGCAGCAGTTTTAATGGGGGGCTTGGTGGGGGGCTCCTGCTGCCCCTCCTGAGTGGACTCCTGGTGGTAGGTGAGCCCACACCACCCAGGGGGAGGGGCCCATAAAAACCATGGGAGGGCAGGCCCCGTGGGCCCCACGGTAGCTACAGGCCTGGACCTTGGTGGCCAGAAGAAGTAGAGGAGGTCACAGAGACTATGAGAGGAATGAGGAATTAACAGGGCTCAAGGGAGGAGGCAATCGTGGTGGGAGGGTGGGAAGAGAGTCAATGACTAGTGGAAGGAGGGGAGAAGGGGGAAATCACATTTTTGTTCCCTTCAAGTCCTTACAAGTTCCCCTCTTGTTCTTTACTGTTATACACACATACATATCTAGCATAAGCACACACAAACACACACACATACACACATATAGTGTAAAACGTAGTTGTATTTTAAGCTTAATACTTGCTTCTAAAGATTTTATAGCTGATCTAAAATACCAGGAATGTCAGCAACTTGCCAATAGTGAGAACAATTTTTAAATTGCTCTTTTCTTGGAGTTTGCTTCTTCCTTGTTATGAAAGGGCTGGAAGTTTGTAGATATGACTTGTCATGGTTGTTGTAAATCTTAGTGTCTCATAGCATTTAATTGTTCCTCGGCATGTTCATAATTGCTTTTAAAATATATCTACGGTCTTCATAGTAGAAGAAAATATGTTAAAATTGGTTTTCAGCATAGTACATTTTTGACGGAAAAAATCCCCCACCCCAACATATGTAATTCATTTAAAATGTCGTTGCTTTGATTTTTATTATTAAAGGGCCTGAGTATGTGATCTTTCAACATTCTTGAGCTGACCAAACCATACCCATAATTTATCTTTTTTACACAGAAGCAGTCCTCCTCCTCCTGCTGCATTTTGCCTTCTGGCTGTTGACTCAATGAAAAAATCTCTCAGTCAGACAGTAAATCCTCCTGTTCTAGTTCTCTGTGGCTCATAGTTTTAGCAATGTCTGGCACACGTGTATTCTGTAGTTCTTAAATCACAATTGCTTTTAAAACAACAGCACTGTTTTGAAATTTACATTTTTAGCCCTTATAAATATTTAAACTGGCTCATATGAGTAATGGAATCCTTTAACTGTTCAGCCAAATAACCACTGAAGTCAATGGACTTAGAAGGGTGTAACTCTGCTTAGAATGGCACTGTGTGTTCATAACTGTTTCCATAAGGTTGAATACTGTGGTATGTGTTAATCCTGGCAATGGGTATATACTGAGTACATATCTGACCCCCTTTAAATTGTCAATTAGAACATGCTTCCAGAGGGAGCTTCAGAAAGATTGCTCAGTGTTTAATTTTCCCACTGCTACCCCAGAAAGCAGCTCCACACTTAAAATGATGTCAGGAAAAAGATGTACACTGATAGAACACATCATCTGTGATCGTGCAGGCATGTGCTCAAGTGGGAACACACTGCTAATTACAGTTTTCATTGTATAAATCCATCAAATAGACACTATGGTCTTCAGATGTTTACAGCATACTCTAGTGCATGGGGTTCTTCCCTTCATTCCTGTGTTGGAGAATATTTGTTCTGAAAGTCTATTGGCACCTGGACAAGAGTTCCTAAATATCAGATTGTCTCTGCTTCATATTCCTATTTTATGCCTTTCCTATTTGTTTAGTTGGTCCATCATTGCACCATTTATATTCTAACTTAAGCCACTTAAAATGATGATGCAATGATGCTTGAAAAAAACAAGTTGTTTTGTATTGTGGTATTATTTGCATTTGACATATTTATCTAGAGGGGAAGAGCTTTATTGTTTGGCATCAGATTGCCTCCCATTGACATGAACTCATTTACACTTTCATTGTTGTTTACACACAATTACATTACAGCCTTCTATTAAATCCACTTCTTGTTGCCGTTTACCATTGCCTGTATAATTCCTGTTTAAATCTCTTGTTTCAGTAGTCTTTCCAAAGCACTGTTTGTTTTGTAAAGACAGAGGGGGCATGACTGAGAGCAGGTAGAGCGTGGTGGCTAATAGGTATATCTACCACACATTTCATGATCTAACTTTTGGTAAGCCTTTCATCCTCAGCCCCACCATTGGCACAATATGAGGATAATAGTGCTTTCCAACTGTATCATTAAAATTACCACAAAATAAAATATGTGAAGTGATTTGCGCACACGCACAAACAGATGCATTACAAAACCCCACTAACCGGTACTCTTTGTAGAAAACATTAGGTTGGATCCATCCTAAATTTTTCCATGGCAGAATGGAACTGTCTTGCTTCCCTCATCCTGGGGGATTGGGAGGGGGAGAACTCCCACTATAGCAGGAGACCTCCTATCCAGACGCCTCCTGTCCAGATTCTACAGGCTTTGGGGGGGGGGATTGGTGTCCTCCTTAGCATCACAGTGTCATTTCTGGAGAGAACTGGAAGTGACATTAACGCTCTAGCATTCACCCGAAACTCAGTGGTAAAACTATAGAACAAGAAAAGAGCAGGTAGAGCGTGGTGGCTAATAGGTTGGGCAGTCTATGGTTTGGACCGTATATCTACCACACATTTCATGATATAACTTTTGGTAAGCCTTTCATCCTCAGCCCCACCATTGGCACAATATGAGGATAATAGTGCTTTCCAGCTGTATCATTAAAATTACCACAAAATAAAATATGTGAAGTGATTTGCGCGCACGCACAAACAGATGCACTACAAAACCACACTAACTGGTACTCTTTGTAGAAAACATTAGGTCGATCCATCCTAAATTTTTCCATGGTAGAATGGAACTGTCTTGCTTCCCTCATCCTGGGGGATTGGGAGGGGGAGAACGCCCACTATAGCAGGAGACCTCCTGTCCAGACGCCTCCTGTCCAGATTCTACAGGCTTTTGTGGGGGGGGGATTGGTGTCCTCCTCAGCATCACAGTGTCATTTCTGGCGAGAACTGGAAGTGACATTAATGCTCTAGCATTCAGCCAAAACTCAGTGGTAAAGCTATAGAACAAGAAGTGACATTGTGACCCCATGTATGCTAGAATTGGTAAGACACCCCCCCCCCAATTTCATGCTGGTTGCCAGCCTCAGGCTGGCAATCCTTTTCCTCCCACTGCAGCCTACTGATCTCCATGAAATATTGCTCTAGGGGGACAGGGGACACTGAAGAATGACTCGAGGGGAGTCTGCAGCAGGAAGGGGGGAATCTGCAGCAGAAATTATCAATTTAGTCTGGATCCAACCCATTTCATTTATTACTTTCATATACTGCCCTTCCTCCAAGTTGCTCAAGATACCATTAATGGCTTTGCCCTTCTCCATTTTATCCTCTCAACAACACTGTGAGGTAGGGTAGGATGAGTGAGAATGTATTTCTTTATTCAGGTATTCATACCCTACTTTTCTCCTTAATGGGGTCATAAAGTGGCTTAGGATATCAACTGTCCTCCACCATTTTATATTCACAGCAAGATTGCACCAAGAGAGGATGAGTGGCCTAAGTTCACATGGTGAGCTTCTACTACAGAACGGGGATTTGAACCTGAGTATTCCCAGCCCCTTTCTAAGCACTGCACACCAGACTAGTTACATTTAAAACGCACAGATATTTATTTTTAAAAATCTCCAGCAGATGTGGCAAAATGGTCAATTTAGGGTGCAGTATGTTGGAGTGAGCTCCCATCTTTGGTCCCAGCTCCTGCCAACCTAGCAGTTCGAAAGCAAGAAATTGCAAGTAGATAAATAGGTACCGCTTCGGTGGGAAGGTAACAGCGTTCCGTGCGCCTCGGTGCTTAGTCATGCCAGCCACATGACCACGGAAACGTCTTTGGACAGTGCTGGCTCTTTGGCTTGGAAACGGAGATGAGCACCGCAACCCTAGAGTCGGACTCGACTGGCTTTCGAGCAAGGGAAACCTTTATCTTTACTATAGCGCTTTGAACTACTATGTTTTGTTCTAACAGTCATGTCTTCTAGTTTGATTTGCTTATGCTTATCTGGAGTTTTTAAATGAGATTTTCTTATCAATTATGGTAAGTTCTATGAAAAACCTGGAAGAGAACGCAGTAATCACCAAAATAAATGACCTGATTCTTTTTAGCCTTGAAATACAAAAAAACAAAGGATACTTTTGTTGTGTTTTTAATGTGACCTAAAATATACCACATTTTAAGATAGCTGACCTAGATTTATAGTTCACACGGCGAATTTGTTGTGGGAGAGCCATGATTGGATGGCGGATTTTCCAGGCACGATCACACTACAACATCTGGCAAGTGGAGCGCACCCGTGGCCAACCCGTGGCATGCCACCAAAAATATGCGATTTAAAAATACCTCCTGGAAGGTAGTAGCAAACGGTTTGCCATGGTCTGCCTCCGGACTCCCTTGGTGTGATCGTGCCTGAGTATGATCATGCATGGCTTTTCCCTCCAGCCATCTTCGTTGCAGTGCGCACACCGAGGGCCGGAACCGTGGGTTGCCGCCGATGCGTCTGATTGCATTGTCGCACAGCTAATTGCAGCGCGGCAAGTAGCCATGCCTCCCCCCACACATTTTCCGGCCCATGTGACTGGGGCCAGTATTATTTTTCCATAGTTCAGGGAGGCTGCAAAAACTTTCATGTCAGGCTGTGGAGCCTGAATCCAGCAATTTGGACTTTAAGATGTTGGTGGGTGAGCTCCAGTCATGAAACCTGAGTGGATTTTTAAAATGCCCTTATGCAGCCATAGCTTCAATGTTTTTATTTATTTAGAACTGCAGAGCCGCCTATCTTTCACAAGGCTAGGAAAACAGATCCAATAATAGATAAAGGCCCCGGTCACACGGAGCATTTGCCGTGCTAAAGATATGGATGATAGGCAGATTTTCCAGGCGCGATCACACCACAACATCTGGGAAGTGTAGTGCTTCTGTGGCTATCCTGTGGCTTCCCGCCGAAGATGCGGAGTAAAAAACTAGTACTTATGAGGTACTGGTTTCCGGACAAGGCTGGGTGTCTGATCGCGTTTCCGGTGGAATCCCGTGACATCCGGCACCCGCCGATGTTCCGTTGCAAACAGGGGGGGTTTCCCCCAAGTCTCCGCAGAATGCACAAAAGTGCCCAATGGCACATGCGCACAAACTTCGGTTAAAAAAACATCCGTTTGCCATGGAAGCGGTGCCTAGCAATTGCTGGTGTGATCGCGCCACACCGCTTCTTTGCCACGCTGCAGGATAGCCGTGTGATCGGCACCTCACCCCCTAACCACGGGACCTCAGCGGGATGTGTGATTGGGCGGCCGCGTGTTATTTTGCTCCAGGACAAACAGCCACGCTCTCCCCCCCACACACATTTTCCAGCCCGTGTGACCGGGACCAAAATATACTAAAACATGATACTAAACATAATAAAACAATGACAAAAGAAATAAATTCCTGTGTGAATCGGAAAGTTTCTAACATGTCTCCTAAAACATTCCTGGGTTGGACTCAGGCCTTTTTTGGGGAAGTAATTTAATACCGTATATCCAGCTTGAAAAGGTCCAGCTGAAAAGTAAAAAAAGGCCAATACATTTATGTTACAATGTTTTAAAGCTGAAAAGATATGGTGATGGCTGCTGTCCTGTTTCAAAGTTCTTAGCCAATTTTGTCCTGTCTGATAGAATTATAGTGTTGGAAGGGGCCATACAGACCATCTAGTCCAACCCCCTGCTCAATGCAGGACCAGCCTAAAGCCTACAAAAGCTATCAGTGAAGGGGAGCTAACCACCTCCCTAGGCAGCTGATTCCACCTTTGAACCACTCTGACCGTGAAAAAGTTTTTCCTAATATCCAGCCGATACCTTTCTGCATGTAATTTAAACCCATTGCTTCAGGTCTTATCCTCTGCTGCCAACTGGAACAGCTCCTCCAAATGACATCCTTTCAAATATTTAAAGAGAGCAATCATGTCCCCCCTCAATCTCCTCTTCTCCAAACTAAACATTCCCAAGGCCCTTAGCCTTTCCTTGTAGGGCTCAGTCTGTTTCAGTAAAAAGGTTCTAGATATTTCTGATTAAAAAGTACTTCAAAGATGATTATTGAAAGACAAAGTGATAGGGAAGCAGAGATTGCAGGGACTACAATTTAAACCAGTGGCATACCAAGGGACTTGCCTGTTCAGAAAATACCATCCCTCCTCTTTCAATCTGGTTTCCCCTCCCCTCAATATTCTTTTTTTAAAGCCTGCCCCTTCCTTAGGGAATCTCCAGGGGCTGGAGGGGATTAGGGGACACCCTGCCACCTTGCAGTGCCAGGTGCTCAATGGGTCTCCCTCACCAAATCTCAAACAAATTCCTTGCCTTTTGTATTTTAAAAAAAATTAAGTTAAAGCTTTCTCTCCCCTCCTTCCTCCTTTAATGGATGCCCCTCCTTTCTAACGGCCCCAATCCTTTGCATGTTTAGTCGCAAATAAGCCCCATTGTGTGCCCACTCCAGGTGTCAAATATGCTAGGTATGCCACTGATTTAAACTGATAAGCCTAAATTTCACCTTTTGAGCAGAATAGAACCTGAATTAGGGCCAATTCTTAGTATCTTAAGGAGCAGGTAGGGAATGCCTCATATAAAGGTTTTCCCTACGAGATATGGCAGACCCAGGTCTTAATAAAAAATGTACAAGTTACTTTTTACTTCAGCAGCTTTCAGTGCAATAAGGTGAAATCGATAGCTTTGGGGGGGGTTGACATAAACGTTTTATCCCACTAACTTTAGATCCTGCTCCTCAAACATGTATTAAGCTCTTCTTCCCTTCCCATTCTTATTTCTGTCAACTGAACATATGTTCAAATGCAGATTTGTGAAGAAATTACATGCACTTTTAATAAGTGGCTTCTTTTTTCCACTCCCAGATAAAGATACTGCCATTAACAATTCAGTTCAATAGCCTGGAAACGCAGAGGTGGGGAGCATTGCAGCTACTGGATTTCATGAAGCCTTAAAGGCACAGAGTCTCAGTCAGGAATTAATCCATGGCAGCCCTGCCCTGTTAGCAATAAACAGGGTGTTGTTATCCAGTTATCAGTCTATAAAAGGAGAACAAAAGTACAGTCCTAAGCAGAGAATCACTCTTGGGCTTAGAAGGGTGTAACTCTATCAGGATTGTGCCATTAATTAACTGACAAACAGGTGTATTGAAGAACTACATGTCTCTCTGTTAGATTCCAAAAGAACAAATGGAGAAATGCCTTTACATTTCTAAAAACAGACCATTCTTTTCTCCTCCTCCAAAACTGCACTGATGATCTCTCCCACACCCATCTGTATTTGGATTTATTTTCCAAAAAGAAAGACAAGAAGAGGCAGGAGTTCCTGTTACTGCATGTTTTGTTTCTAGAGTGCTAATTAACTGATGTCTCAGAAGCTTTGGCGATTTTCAGTACTAATTTTCATCTTTATTTTTGGCTACACTGAAGGCTCTCTTCTGATTCAGCTCTGGTAGAATAAACCATCAGCTTCATTTATACACTTCTGATACAAACTCGTACCTAAAACTAATTATTCAATATCTATCTAATTGCGTCTCAAAAGGGAGGCAGCCCATAACCAGTACAATACATTAAGGATGGCAGCGTGGAGGGGGGGAGAGTCTCCTCTCTTCAGAAATGTTGTTGATTCATGATCTTGATCATGAAACTAGAGTGGGAAAATGACCCAGGCACTTCCAGAGTTCAGAGTTTGACTTCTCATTGTAAGGTAACCTTCTTCCTGTCATCCAAGTGGCTTTATATTCAGCTTAGCTCATCAACATAAGCAGTTATTTGTTATGAAGAATGAAGCAATGATTTTCTTTGTTTTGTCTTTGCTTAAAATGAGGATATATTTATCATGATATTCATTAATCATTATTCTTTATTTCTAGCTTTTTGCTAATTTCTCCAGGAGAGTATTTTATATTATGAGTCTTTTATTTACCCCGCCCTCCCCGCACGCGGGCTCAGGCAATTGATTCACAGTACAACCTTAAGAAGAGTTATTCCAGTCTAAGCCAATTGAAGTCACTTGAGTTTAGACTGGAGTAATGTGGCTCAAGTGGTTAAGATGCTGAACTGCAGGCTGTGGAAGGTCAGTAGTTCAGCAGTTCGAGACCCAAGTGCCGCATGACTGAGTGAGCTCCCATCTCTGGTTCCAGCTCCTGCCAACCTAGCAGTTTGAAAGCAAGAAATTGCAAGTAGATAAATAGGTACTGCTTCGGTGGGAAGGTAGCAGCATTCTGTGTGCCTGGGCATTTAGTCATGCCGGCCACATGACCATGGAAACATCTTTGGACAGCGCTGGCTCTTCGGCTTGGAAACTGAGATGAGCACCGCAACCCTAGAGTCGGATTCAACTGGCTTTTGAGCAAGGGAAACCTTTACCTTTACCTAATTCTGCATAGAATTGCATTGTTAGTGTTCTGGCAGTATTTGTTTATCCTGATATAAATTATGCATCAGAAGCACTCAATAAAGGCTTTAATCAAACAGCTGTAATACTGAATAAAATTAACACCTTCCTCTTCTTCAGGCTGCCAGGCTGAAGGCACAAATCATAAATAAATGGAGGATGCATAAGATCAGATTCTGTCATGAGTGTCACCTTGCATAATTTCACTGAATTCTTTCCACACATGCAAATACACTATTGAACATAAGGCACAACGAGTTATTTTTAATTAAAAAAAAAACATTGCTCCTCATACAGAAATGACAGAATAACCCTAAGGAACGTGATATTGGTTATTTTTAAAAAAAGAACAGGGAAGTGTAAGCAGTGAACACATGCCAGTTCAGCTCCCATCCTGCTGACTTCTTGCAAGCAAGGAACTGATTTTTGACCGGCAGTTCAGGTGGTTTGTGAGTTGACTGAGCCTGTTTGCTGGATTATTGTCCATGGATGCAGTCATACGCTGTGCACTTTAAACCCTCCACCCTCCAATAGCTACTCCTTTGCCATATTGAACTGCCAATAGTTTAAATTGATAATGAAGGAAAGGCAGTCAACTGTATATATGAACACCTGTGTAATTTTTTAAACAGTTTTACCATTTGATGTTTGTTTGAGTCTGATTCACACTGCCATTAATGGCTGATTCTCTTTCTTGATCTCACACAATTAAAATGTATTACAAAGCTACAGACTTTAAGTCTTGGACACCACTTTTGCACATATTTTCTTGTCAGGCGGAGCGTATAGGGCTGCCATGTATGTAATATATGGGTCTACATCCCCAAGAAGGAATATTGTTTTCTCCTTAGAGGTGGCTTCTTATCTTAATGACTGTTTTTATTCTTCCTGTTTTATAGTAGACCAACTTTGTAATAGCCTTTGGTCACACAATATAAACATTTATTACTGAAATCTGTCTTGATCTTCAGCAGTTTCCCCATGCACATGGCCACACAGCTCCATGTGAGCTACAAGTTTTGACTCCCTCCCCAATGTGGTTTAATTTTGACCCAACCATGACCTTGAGGGAATCTGGATTTCAGGTACAGTGCAGGTGCAAAAGCAGTCACAAGGCAGAAGGAGATAAAACTCTACCCCCCCCATCAATATTGCACAGCTGGAAAGCTGCTTTGCATGGTAATAGGGCATGCAGTCTCAAAATGGGAGCAAAATGGGAAGGTGAAACAAGCCAGTCCAAGGCTCCAGGCTTAGGCTGGAGTAACTGTTATTTGTGGAATACCTGGATGTGGTTTGACATGACCACTGAACCAACCCAATAGCTTTTTCTAAGATGGTGACAGAGACGCTTCAGAATTAGGAACCTGCTGATTTTAAAATCATATAGTGCAGACTGGAAACATTTAGTGTGGTTTTGGTTATAATATACTGCTGTTCAGGCTTTAATCACTGACAAACTAGGTAATGTTAGTGGGGAAAGATGTTATGCTGTATCATTTAGTGCAGACAATAAGAATAATAAGCATTTACAGCAATTTTATAAGTAGTACTTTCACTGTTCAAAGTGCTTTACAGATGTGCTACCTCCAACACTGGACTACAGATATATATTGCCATCTCCAGCAGGTCACTAAATCACAGAATGCAGGACACTTTTGAGCTCAAGATATATAGTAGAACTGCCATTGTACTTCTGGTATAAAAAGCATTTAGACAACCATTCTTGTTCTATACATACCTAGGAGTAAGGCTCGTTGTGGGAAGAAATACGAGTTCTAGAAGGAAGCTCCAGGTGAGTGTCCCAGCTGTGGCTGGTGGGGTGGCAGAGGATTCCTTCCACCCCTGACTTATGTTGATTTGGGGTTATGCAGTGGCAGCTAAGGTAGAAAAGCACCTCCTCCTATGCCATGTCTTCTGGGTTCCAAGGGTCTGGAAAGTGGTTCCATAGCCAATTACACGGTTGTCAACTCTGGGTTGGGAAATACCTGTAGATTTGAGGGGTAGAGCCTGGGGAGGGCAGGGTTTGGGGTGTGGAGGGACTTCAGCAGGGTATAATTCCATAGAGTTCATTGCCCAAAGCAGCCATTTTCTCCAGGAGAACTGATCTTGGGAGATCTCCAGGTGCTGCCTGGAGGCTGGCAATACTAAGGGGAGGGCCAGACCTGTAGATTTGAGGGGTAGAGCTTGGGGAAGGTAGGGTTTGGGGTGTGAAGGGACTTCAGCAGGGTATAATGCCATAGAGTCCACTGCCCAAAGCAGCCATTGTAATAGCTGGGAAATTTTCTGTAGGGGAAATGATGTGCTGTGGCTGGGAAACATGGTGATTTCTGGGAGATCTCCAGGCCCCACAGGGAGATTGGCAACTCCAGTGACCATTTAAGGGAAGATTGGGATATGTATTTTATCTCAGGACACATTTCAATGACTCCCAACAGCAACAGCAAACTGTTTAGAATGTTAGAGGCAAAGGCCAATCAGGCGCATATGCAAATTACCTCTGTGTTCCGACAAGCTATTGGGGGGAATAGGAACAGCAAACTATTTAGAATATTGGAAGTGAGACTCAGGCAATGCAGCCAGTGGATAGGGACAGCTTCTGAGTGACACATCATGGAGCCAACTGATTTAGGAGCCCGTGGAATGTTTACGAAGTGCCACCCCAAAACACAATTATATATAAGGAGAGATAAGAGGTTGCAAATCCAGTCATAAGTAATTATTTCCACATAGAAAAGCTAGCTCTCCTTACCTACACTCTGCTCTTTCTAGTAGCATAAAATTTCCTGTCAAATAATTATTAAGTACGCATCCCCATACTGAATATATGTATGGAATATCCAGGGCTATTTTTGAGCAGGAACGCACAGGAACGGAGTTCCTGCTGGCTCCCGAGTTGGCCACACCCAGCAGGAACTCATTAGCATAATAAGCCACACTCAACAGCTACATAAGGGGTGTGTGGCCTAACATGCAAAGGAGTTCCTGCTACAAAAAAAGCCCTGGGTCTTGACAACAAACAAGGTAAACAGAATAAGAAGCAAAAGGTGGGTGTGGCTGAATGACCACACTTCTGGTAACATGGGGGGGTGGCCTAACATGCTGATACGTTTCTGCTGTTGGGTGTGGCCTGTTATGCTAATGAGTTCCTGTTGGGCTATTTCTACCAAAAGAGCTCTGGGAATATCATATGTGAAATGAACGCTTATAGATTTGGTGACTTGCCCCTTAAAATATGTGTGGTTGCTGATGGGAAAGGACAATTGGTGAGAAATACACATGTACATTTACCTCTGAGAGAAGTATAGGCTTTTGCAGAGGCATATACACTGAGACTTGGTCATGATGTGTTTCCATGAAGTCCATCACATTTTAATATCTTAGGTGTCATATTTCAACACAAAGTGAGCTGTAATTATGTCAGTGAATTGGGGGGGGGGAGTCTCTAAAAGGCTCAGAAACCAGATATGGAATAAAAATGATTTTGTGTTTCAAACCTTCTAAGTTTGGTGATGTGGTTAAGTGTGCAGACTCCAATCTGGGAGAACCAGGTTTGATTCCCTACTTGCAGCTGCTGGATGACCTTGGGCAAGCCATAGTTCTGACAAGAGCTGTCCTGAAAGGGCAGTTCTTTAAAGAGCTCTCTCAGCCCCATCTACCTCACAGGGTGTCTGTTGTGGGGAGGGGAAGGGAAAGGAGTTTGTTAGCTGCTCTGAGACTCTGAGTGAAGGGCAGGGTATAAATCCAATCTGCTCCTCGTAATAATAATAATTTGGAGGATAGCAATTACCAAAACTTTGTCAAGTGACTAAAGAGAGTTGTATAAGAGGGGAGGGGTAACCAATTAGAGTAAATGTCATACAAGGATGATGAAAAGAACATTTCTGCCGATAAAATTCTGCCTGTGTTATGACAGACCAGAATTGGCAACATTGGGCTTATTCTTTTTACGGGCACATCTGTTTGGCCACCGTGGGAACCAGGACACTAGACATGCCTATACAGACTTTTGGTCTGATCCAGCTGGACTCTTCTTAGGCTCTTCTTCAATTTGTGGTCTGTGAAATGGTATGCAGGGCTTGTCCCTTTGTTTCCGTTGCCAGCCAATCATATTAGAAAATGTCCATTTGTTGAAATTACATTTGATGTGGGAACATGTCGCTTCTGGAACATTTCCATCATGAATGTCCAGCCCATGAGAAGCCGCTTCTCACAACTGACAGATGAATCACTGTTTTTCATCATCATTGATTTAATTTCTAATGTAATGTGAGTGCCATAAAGGTGAGGAAGTTCTTTCCAGCCTCAGAACTGCTTTCTTTCTAAGGCATAACAGCCCACTTCTATCAAGAAACAAGGAGAGAATTAAAACATTCTCTTTTATGTAAGTCCTGAGGCAAGTAACCCTGTGAGCTTAGAGTCTCCTCCCATAGGAAAATTGTGAAGATCATCTAACATAATATGCTGTAATTTTCCATTAACTGGAAACATTGTATCCCAGCCAGTTTGAGTCAGAAAAGAAGTGCAAAGATTAAAAGAAAAAGAAAGAAAAGAAAAAGAATATGTGATTAACACAGAGAGATATGATTGTATTGTATAGCAATGGGAAACAATTTTCAGGTCTCATACTACCGTCAGGTCCTCCCTATTTTTTAAATATTTTCTGATTGTATGGGTATTGCTGTCTATCAGCTGATCTGTGGTTTTGTATGCTTAATTACCTCCAGTATGCATAATGAAGCTTGCTCTTCCAATGCCATTTCAACCTCTATTACATTGGAATTTAGTTCTTGAAAAAGCTGTGTTTCTGAGCTGGGGGAGGGAGAGTGCACACTTACATTTCCTACTTGCATAGACTCATGATCTGCCAATTACATGTCGATTTCATCATTCATAATATTGTCTGTAGACTGCTGAGAAGTTATTGACATTACTGAAGGCAGACTGGCCATTAAGGACACTGGTGGGCCAATAGCCTGGGGGGCTGCTTTCCCGCTGGGACCACCCTAGCTTCGAGTGAGGGGTGGCCCTTGCCCTGTGCAGGGGCAGGCAGCAGCGACTGCCACTGTGGACTGGCATCCTAAGCAGCACTGGAAAGGAGGCACACTGCCTGATCAAGCCCTGTGCCAAGAGCAGAATGAGGTGGGTGACCTGGCATGAATCCCATGGTGGGCAGAGAAAGGGGTGTGTGGCCTGGCCAAGCCCTGAGCAGTTCACCACATCCATTGTCATGGGGAAGTAGAAAAACCTGGTCAGAGAAAGGCCAAAACAACTTCCCTGTGTTAATTCCAAAGCTTTATGTGGCAATCTGCCTCTGACATTAAAAAGGGTTTGGCCACTGTAGCCACCACCGTGTAATCAAGTAGTTGGGCTTGACTGGTTCTCTAGGCCTGGTTCTTTAACAACGTCTAAACCTGGTAAACTCAGCATGATTTAAATATGGAAGTGTTACACTGTCTTTTCTACAGGTTATAAAGTACAGACTGTATAGAGACAATCTACAGATTATAAAGTACAGATTATATAGAGACAATACTCTTACATACATTTGACAAGGCCAACAAGCCTTTGTGTATTTTGCATACTGGAGGAGCCAGTGTGCCCATCCCTGTACCTTGCCAAGAAAGCTCTGATGCAACAGGAATTCCATATGTGCAATTCACCACCCCCTCAAAAGGGGGCAAAACATCTTGCAAATCTGACATGAATGTACTTGTATCATGTGACATTAACTGCAGAGTGGTCTGGGAAGGGAGGAGTGTTTATCCCACAAAGGCTCTCACTGACCTGGTAAATGTCAGTTTGTCTAAATTGTCTCCTGTACTCATAAGGTGCATACTACCTAACAATGCATCTGGCAGCTACATAATACTTTGAAGTTCAGAACCTAAGAAGATTATATGAAACTTGGATACAAGTCAGCACCATGACATGTACACATACCTCAGTATATAAAACCTAAACTCTAGAGGTAGAGTTCTAAAGTGCTTTTGCATTTGGAGAGCCAGTGTAGTGCAGGGGTTAGAATGTCAGACTAGGATCTGGGTAATCCAGGTCCCAATCCCCATCTATCTATATAAAAGAAAGTCCCCTCACTGTAAAATCAACGCTCAGGCCAAACCCCTGGACTGAGAAACACGAAATTCGGGGAGAGCACTCCTACCATGGCAGAGATGCTAACTAAGAAGGGATTTTTAGAAATTTGACCCCTAAGGGGGTCAAAAGGGGAAAAATGTGCTCCCTTCATTGATTCCTATGTGGCTGCCAGGCTGCTGCATCCTTGCACCCCCCACTGTCTCATTGGTCAGCTATAGAGCTCAGTGTTCTGAGGTTAAAAAAAAAGTTACAGGAGACTGCAGAGACCTAACAACAGTTGAGGAAATCAGGAATGGCCAACCACCTGTGAGGTGCTGTAATGCTGCTGGCCCAGCCTTCCCATGGCTTCAAACATGGCCGCCACCTCCTATACCTGACAGGCAGTTGTCTGTCAGGTGCAGCAGTGGTTGCAGGGTGCTTAAAGCCATCAGGGAGCCAGTCCATCCTCCACAATGGCTTGCAATACCCCCCCTCCTACACTGGACAGGCACCTGCCTGCCAGGTGTAGGAGAGGGGATGCTTACATCTGTCAGGGAGGCTTGCTCAGCAGGATTGCCTTAGCACTGCTGCTTGCTCAGCCTCACCAATGCCTTTAAACACATTTCCCCACAACACCAGACAGGTGGGTGTCTGTCAGGTGTGGGAGCAGGGCCAGGGTACTTTACTCAGGGAGGCTGCCCGAGCAGAAACACTTTAGCAATGCTGCTGGGCCAGCCTTCCTAGTGGCTTTAGACACACTATCACACACCCCTCCTCTACCTGACAAGCGGTTGTCTGTCAGGGGCAGGAGCAGAGGCAGAGCATTGGAATCCATTGAAGAGGCTGCCCAAACAGCATCTCTTAGCAATCCTGCTGGCCCAGCCTCCCCAATGCCTTCAGACATGCACCCCCTCCTACACCTGACAGACAACTGCCTATCAAGGGTTGGAAGGGGTGCGGAGTTCTTAAAGCCATAAGGGAGGCTTGCTTAACAGGATTTCCTTAGTACTGCTGCTGGCCCAGCCTCCCTGATGAACATATTCCTCCCCCTCCCCTTACACCAGACAGGTGGGTGTTTGTCAGGTGTAGGAGCAGGGCCTACATTGAGGCAGACTCAGGATGGGTTCTGTAAGGGAAGATCTTGTCTCACTAACCTGTTAGTGTTTTTTGAGGGAGTGAACAAACATGTGGACAAGGGGGACCCAATAGATGTTGTTTACCTTCCAGAAAGCTTTTGATAAAGTTCCTCATCAAGGGCTCCTAAGTAAGCTCAATAGTCATGGGATAAAAGGACAAGTCCTCTTGTGGATCAAAAACTGGTTAATTAATAGGAAACAGAGAGTGCGTATAAATGGGAAATTTTCTCAGTGGAGGGTTGTAAGCAGTGGGGTACCACAGGGATCAGTACTCGGTCCGATGCTTTTTAACTTGTTTATTAATGATTTGGAGTTGGGAGTAAGAAGTGAGGTGGCTAAATTTGCAGATGACATGAAGTTGTTCAGGGTGGTGAGAACCAGGGAGGATTGTGAGGCATTCCAAAGGGATCTGTCGAGGATGGGCGAGTGGGTGTCAACATGGCAAATGGGGTTCAATGTTGCCAAGTGCTAAGTGATGCACATTGGAGTCAAAAATCCTAAATATAAGTACACATTGATGGGGTCCGAACTGGCAGGGACTGACCAAGAGAGAGATCTTGGAGTCGTAGTAGATAACTCAATGAAAATGTCTAGACAGTGTGCAACTGCAATATAAAAGGCCAGTGCTATGCTGGGGATTATTAGGAATGGAACTGAAAACAAATCAGCCAGTATTATAATGCCCCTGTATAAATCAATGGTGCGACCTCATTTGGAGTACTGTGTACAGTTCTGGTCACCACACCTCAAAAAGGATATGATAGCACTGGGGAAAGTGCAGAAAAGGGCAACTAGAATGATAAAAGGGTTGGAACACTTTCCCTATGAAGAAAGGTTAAAACGCTTGGGGCTCTTTAGCTTGGAGAAATGACGGCTGAGGGGTGACATGATCGAGGTTTATAAGATTATGCATGAGATAGAGCAGGTAGAGAAAGAAGTACTTCTCTCCCTTTCTCACAATACAAAAACTCGTGGGCACTCAATGAAATTGTTGAGCGGTCGGGTTAGAACAGATAAAAGGAAGTATTTCTACACCCAAAGAGTGATTAACACATGGAATTCACTGCCACAGGAGGTGGCGGCTACAAGCATGGACAGCTTCAAGAGGAAATTAGATAAGCATATGGAGCAGAAGTCCATCAATGGCTATTAGCCACAAGATAGGAACTATCAGTCTGGGGCAAGTGATGCACTGTATTCTTGGTGCCTGGGGAGGCAACAGTGGGAGGGCTTCTGGTGTCCTGGCCCCACTGCTGGACCTCCTGATGTCACCCGGTATTTTTGGCCACTGTGTGACAGAGTGTTGGATTAGATGGGCCATTGGCCTGATCCAACATTGGCTTTTCTTATGTTCTTATGTTCAAGGCCAGGGTACTTTAATCCATCAGGGAGGCCGCCCCAGCAGGATCACCTTAGCGATGCTGCTGGCCCAGCTTAGCTACACTCCCATCCACTATGGAAATATACTCCAAATTTGTAGAAAAGTGGTTTCCTGTATTAGGTTATTTCACTTCTCACAATGTGGGTTCTAGAAAATTGGTTCATATGAACTTGCTCAATATCTGATTGTTCGGATGTTGTTTTGAATATGTAGTTATGTCCCACTTCTTAAATGTAACATAAATCAGAAGCATTTTTGTAAAAAAAAAAAAAAAAGAGTATGCCCTGCACACACACCCCAAATTCAATGCCCAGGCCAAGCCCCTGCACCAAAAACACAAAAATAAGGGGAGTGCATTCCTACCATGACATCAGCCCCCACTACAAAGAGATTTCTGAGAAACATGACTCCTAAGGGGGTAAAAAAGGGGCAAAATGTGTTCTCCCAATTGTTTTCCATGTGCCTGGCAGGCTGCTGCCTCTCTCCCCACACACATTGGTCAGCTGCGTAGCTCAGAGTTCTGAGGTAACACCTGCCTGCTTGCACCCACCTCCCTCTGATTGCTCAGCTGTGGATCTCAATGTTCTGGGGTAAAAACACAGTTAAAAGAGACTGCAGACAGTTGAGGTCAGTTACAGAAATCAGCTATTCAAGACTTCTGAATAGACATTTCTCATAACAGCCAGCATGGCAACTGAGTTTATGAATGTTCATGGGGAGATAGTAAAGGACCTTTCTAGGAGCCTGCTCCAGAGTGAGCTCACCAAGCAGCCTGGTGAACCTAGCTCCTGAGGGCAGAACCACCACTGTGGCCTACAGAGAGCTCCTTTGGTAGAGAGAGAAAAAAGTACGTATGTCTCACTTCATCCTTTACACTACAGTCTTCTCCATTAGAATGCCTTCAACAAATGTTACATTTCAAACTTCACATCATCAGTATTACAACGGAATTTACGGAACATAAATTCTGTAACGAAGCACAGGTATCAAGCTAGTTCTTCCATGGAAGCTTTGCAGGGGGACCTTGTGTGCCAGTCACACACACTCAGTCTAACTGGCCTCACAGGGTTGTTGTGAGGCTAAAATGGAATACAGGATAATGATGTAAGCCACTTTGGTTCCTCTTGGGAGAGAAAGGTAGGGTGTAAATGAAGTAAATTAATAAATAAAAATGAGAGGTGAGTTAAAATCCCCACTCTGCCACACAAACCTTTATGGATGGCTTTGAGGAAGTCATTCTCTCTCCCTACTGAACCTACCTCAGAGCATTATTGTGAGGATAAAATGGGATAGCTAATTATGACACTTTAAGCTCTGTGGGCACAGGGTAGGATACAAATGTGAGAAATATGTAGCATTGCGTGTATGTATGTTTGTATTTTTACAGTGTAGAGACACACAGGCTCTTTAAACGGACATGTGTCATTCCCTACCCCTTTTTTCCAGTCCTCCTTTAAAATGGGTGAGGAGAGACAAAGAAAAGAGACTGTACCACAGACAAGCAAGAGGTGTCGCCTACAGACAGCAACGTTGCTCTTTGTATATGCAGTGTGTCAGCCAGCCAGCCTGTGCATTTGTTTCATTTGTTGTTTAATACGCTGTGGTGCCAGCAGTGATTCTGGCGGCTGACTGAGTCAGCAGGGGCCACAAATTACAAAATAACTTAGAGGGAGAGTAAAAGGAGTTCAGGCCCTGCCAGGAATGCTGCCACCATTTTGCATTCTGCTGGGTGAAATTAAACAGACCTGATACAGAAGATCCTATGATTTGGGCAAAGATAGCTTTCAAAGCTCACAAAAGAAAAGCTTTGAAGAGACATGTTATATTTCCACAAGACAAGTAGAGAGCCTACAAAAGTGAACACAGTGTGCCAAGTCACCTAGTTGGATGAATATTTCCTACAATCCCAAAATGTTTAATCAATAGTATATTTTGTTTAATACGTCTGTACAGCACCACTTTCCTTTTATACACGTATGAAAAAAGGAATGTGGACAAGTAACTACATCAAAGAGAAAAAGAAAGGTGGGAAAAGAAGATGATGCTCTGATCTGGATCCTATCATGAGCAGCCAGTTGTGCATAACACCTGGTGGTAACAGACGGGAGACACTTTTTTATTTCAAGATGCTTCCAGCCAGTTCAGTCGGGTTCAACTAGGCATCATGATGAAGCTGGGGATATATGCAAGCAAGCAGAAAGCTGCATCTATGCATGGGGTCTCTGTAGCTAGTCATGGTTACAATTTTCATAATTAAAGTGACCATATAAACGTGAGGAGCAAAGAGAATGAGGCATAAGGTATGTACACTATTACACACTCTCCACTTCCCAAAAGGAATGGCAAGGCCAAGGGGCAGCATTGTCTGGTTTTTTCCCTTTGGAGGAGGGAGAGAGAGAGAGGGAGACAGACAGACAGACAGACAGATGTTGAGGCAAAGAGACATCCCTCCAGGGCAGCAGATCAGCTTTCGTATGTCATGTTGTAAAATAGTCAAAAATTGTTTAATACTCAGACTATTTGATGGATCTTGCTCTATTGGAAAGAAGAGATTTCTTTGCTTTTTAAAAATACTTTATTCTAAGGGAAAAGGTACACGGGATTGCTACAAATTAACAAAACACTAAGAGCTACATTTCTAAGCTTCCTATACTGAAGACAAGCACACACGTAATGGAGATTTCCTCCTTCTTCTTGACCCCTAGAAAGGAAGTCACCTGAAACAAATGGCCAATCTGCATCACAGTAGAAGTTACTTTTCCCGGGCAAATCCCCCATTGGCTTAGTGCCAGGTATCCCTTCCAGGTCAGTCTAAACAATAGCAAACTAGGAATACAAGTTAACCCTATAATGACTGAATCAGACCTTGTAAACACATACATTTCCAACATGTCAGATCTCCAGACCAAGGGAATTCCTGCACACCCAGGGCAGTACATCCGAATCACATTCATCTGTTTCTGTTTCTGTCTGTTCTAGAACTCAAACTCTGCCCTTTCTTCATAGGCATATAGACATTACTGCTCTGTCCCCTGAACTGGGAGCTTCATCAGAGCAATCTCCTGATAATTATGGCCCATTAAGGAACATTCAGACTTATTATGGAACTTTAACATTCTTTCTTCATAAGCCTTTGTTCCCACTAGGCAAACTATTTCTTTTTTTAAAAGAGTTTTATTCGTTTTTCAAAAGTAAAAGAAAATAAGACAGCAACTACAAAGGGAGAAAGACTAACATGCAACAAATATGAAGTCTGTCTGTACTCATTGTACCTACTTAAATTTTGCATAGCTAGAATCATTCTGTTATGCACCTAGATCAGTTTAACATTTTAACAAGTAGAGCTTATGTGTTAAATATTATGTTACACATTTTGCGAGATAGTCTTCGATCCATTTATAAAGTCATGACCAGTTCTTCTCAAAAATTTCTTCTTTTTTATCATGTGCTTGTAGAGTTAATTTATCCATTTCTGCTGTTTCCAATAATTTATAGATTATTTCATCTTTGAATGGGACTTCTTCTTTTTTCCAATACTTTGCATACAAAATTCTAGTCATAGTCACTACATGTACAATCATATACGTATCTGTGTTTTTTTTTTTTAATTCTCTAGAATAATATTCAACAAAAACAGTTCTGGTACAAATGGCATAGTTGTATCTAACATTTTTTGCAATATCTCATGTATCCATATCCAATATTTTTTGTAATATTACATGTCCACCACATGTGAAAAAAGAGCCAGTATTCCGCTTACATTTCCAGCATACATTTGACATATTTGGATACCATTTTGCTAAATCTTCTGGTGTCACATGCCATCTATAAAACATGTTATATATATTTCCTTTAAATGGTATAGATTTTCTAAATGTTATATTTGTTTTCCCATACCTTAGACCATTGATCTAGTTGTATACTGTGCCCTATATTTTGTGCCCATTTAATCATTGAAGCTTTTACCATTTCATCTTGCATTTTAATATCTAATAAAGTATAAAATGCCTTTATAAATTTTTCATCTATACATATTTTATTTATTTATTCAGATTTTTACCCCACCCTCCCAGCAGAAGTTGGCTCAGGGCAGCTTACATAAAAACAGATAATTAAATTAAAAACATAAGTTGCAGTTAAAACATAAAGTTTTATCCAATAAATTAAAAACATAAGTTGCAGTTAAAACATAAAGTTTTATCCAAGTCTATAGGTTTATCATGAAAACCTATTTGTTTATCCTTTACATACCTAGAGTCAAGTTGCGCCCTTTCCCACCAGTTCAAATAGATACCCTGTCTTTGGAGAATATCTTGCGGCATTAAGTTGTTTTTCTTATCTAGTAGATCTTCATCTCTCCATAGTTGTTCTTTGGTAAATAAGGTGGGATTTATAAAGGCCTCCAATGGTAATACCCATTTGGGTATTTTTGTATAAGACGTATTTTTAACCTCTTCCCATATCTTCAGTAAAGATGCTCTTAGCGTATATAGTTTGAAATATTTATGGATATTGCTTTTCTCTTACCATACAAAAAGCATGCCAACCTAGTTTCAAATCATGACCTTCTAGCTTTAACAGTCTTGGATTTTCCAAGGTGATCCCTCTTTCATCCATGTCAGGGCTGCTGTTTTATAATAGAGACTGAAAAGCCTCTTCTTTCTTTTGCATCCTGTAATATTTTCATGTTAATTCTAGGTCTTTTACCTTGCCAAATGAATTGTCGTGTCAGTTTTTCTATTTCCTTAAAATATTGTTGATTTTTTACAATTGGAATTGTCTGAAATAAAAAAAGCAGTCTAGGTAACACATTCATCTTTACAGTGGCTATTCTTCCGATAAACGATAGTTGTAAGTGTTTCCAGTTTTCCAAATCCTTTTTAATTGCAGTCAAAAGTTTCATATAGTTATCTTTTAGCAGTGAGCTGCACCTATTCATTAAAGTTATCCCCCAAGTATTTTATTTTCTTCTGAACTTCAATGCCAGAGTTATCTTATAATTGCTGTATCTGTTCTTACGTACATTTTTGCCAATATTTTTGTCTTCTTGAAATTAATTTTCAACCCTGCTAACTATCTATATTCTTTTAATATGTTCAAAAGATGAATAATAGACGAGTGTGGTTCTCCCAGGATAAATGCCAAATCATCTGTGAATGCTTGCAATTTATATTCTTCTCCTTTAATTTTAAGTCCTTTAATCTGCGTATTTTCACTTACAATATCATTCAGTGTTTCAAGAGCAAAAATAAATAGTAGTGGAGATAATGGGTAACCTTGTCTGGTTCTTTTTTGTATTTCAATATTTTGTGAAAGGTCCCCATTTATCATAACCTTAGCATGTTGTTTCATCTAGATTGCTCTCACCATTGTAAACAATT
>NW_015167537.1:7229-24449 GCF_001447785.1 Gekko japonicus | reverse complement strand
TGCAATTTATATTCTTCTCCTTTAATTTTAAGTCCTTTAATCTGTGTATTTTCACTTACGATATCATTCAATGTTTCAAGAGCAATAATAAATAGTAGTGGAGATGATGGGCAACCTTGTCTGGTTCTTTTTTGTATTTCAATATTTTGTGAAAGGTCCCCATTTATCATAACCTTAGCATGTTGTTTCATGTAGATTGCTCTCACCATTGTAGAAAAAATTTCACCACAATGCCAAGTTGATAGCTGTTCTAACATAAAAGAGCGAGTTAGATTATCAAAGGCCTTCACTGCATCAAGAAATACCAATGCCAATTGTTTTTCAAGATGTGCTTCAAAATATTCTAATACATCCAAAATAGTTCTCACATTGTTTCTCATTTGTCTTTTGGGTAAAAATCCTGTTTGGTCTTGATGTATTGTTTGAAGTAGGACTTTCTTCAATCTATTGGCCAAAATAGATGCAAATATCTTATAATCAACTTTTAAGAGAGAAATTGGTCTATAATTTCTGATTTCTTTCTCATCTGTATCCGGTTTGTGTATTAAAGTAATCAATGCTTGATTCCAGGACTCTGGAATTTTCTTCTGTTCATTAATATTTTGTATAGTATATTTTAATGGTAATGCAATTTGATCTTCAAATGTCTGATAGAACTCTGCTGGTAGCCCATCTGGGCCTGGAGTCTTCTTTTTCTTCTGGTTTCTAATTGCTTCAACTACTTTAGCAAACAAAATTGATTCATTTAACATTTTCCTTTGGTCTTTTGTTAACTCTTTTTTATTATGTTTCTTTATGAAGTCTCTAATTTGATCTTGATTAGCATTTCCCTTTTGATATAAGCTTTTGTAGAAATTCTCAATGATCTTCTTTAATTCCTTAAAATATTTTTTTCTTCTCCTAATTCACTCTTCGATATCTTTATATGTTTCTTTTCTGATTCTTTTCTTAATTTATATGCTAACCATATCATGGCTTTATTTGAGTTTTCAAAGTACTTTTGCTTCATATACATAATTTTCTTTGCAATTTCTTGTGTAAGGAGACAGTTAAATTGGTGTTGAAGATTTTTAATCTTGATCCTTGCTTGTTCCAAGGAAAATCCAAACTTCATCCTTTCTTCTTCTTTTTTTATTTGTTCTTCAATCTGTGTAAATTTTTGTTTTCTTTGTCTCCTCACACAAATATCTTGTCTAATGAGCCATCCTCTCATATAGGCCTTAAAAGCATCCCATACTATATCCACAGAGATGTCAGGCTGCATATTCAGTTTAAAAAATTCTTGAAATTCTTTTTTAGAATCAGCTACAAATCCTGGGTTTTTTAAGAGCCTTAAATTCATAGACCATCTGGTCTTTTTAGGGGTAACTTGTAATGTCAAAAGTAGAGGGCTGTGATCTGCAAATGTTGATGGAAGAATCTCCACGTCTAAAATATCATTTATCATGGTTGTTGATATCCAGGCCATATCTAGTTTTGACCACAACTTATGTCTTGCTGAAAAAATGTAAAGTCTGATTTATGTTTCTAGTTCTCCATGAGTCCACCAAACTAAATTCTTCAACCAATTGTAAAAAGGAGTTCCGCAATTCATTTCCTGACTTCTGTTTCCCTGATTGTTTTTTTCCTATCTAAGGCTTTGTTGAACACAGCGTTATAATCTCCAATTATACAGATCTCTTCATAGACTTGATTTGAAAGCGTCTCCTGTAATGATTTGTAGAATTTCTCCTGTTCCTGATTTGGTGCATATATGTTAACTATCAATGTTGCTTTGGCTTGTCTCTGTATTTTGACAATGAGAACTCTTCCATCTTCTGAGTTGTATATCAATTCTGGATGAAGATGGTAATTACCCCTCTTTTTTCTTTTGTTTATCGGCTGACACAAAAGTTTCCCCATTTTTTTAACTTCTAGAAGATTCTGGTCTGAATGTTTAATAAAGGTTTCCTGTAGGCAAATTACGTCTGCTTGCATCTTCTTAATTTATAGAAAGATTTGTCTTCTTTTTTGTGGAGATTATTTTTACTTTCTTTCTGTCCATCTTTCACATCCTTTTTCTTGCAGTCTCGTAACAACCTGAAGTGGTATTGCCTCTTCTTGGGCTCCTAGATCTTCTCCATGTGTTTTTAAGAAATCTTATACTTTGAATATTGAATTTATTCTGTACCTTTTACCTTCATAAGTAAATAGAACACCTTCAGGGAGCAGCCATCTGTAGGATATTCCATTTTGCCTTAAAAGACTTGAGTCGCATGTAGTTTCTTTTTTTTTCTCTTACTCTCCATGGAATTTCTTTTAAGTTTATAATTTCTTTTTTTATTTTTTAAAAAACATTTTTATTATCAGGATATAATAGCATGTCCATTATTGTAACATTTCATCATTTACAATATACCCTTTTTCTCTTTCACCCTCCCTCCCCTTCTTCAGGCTTCCCGCAGTGCTCCCACCCCCACCAAATCTCCCTTCTTCTTGTCCATTCGTTCAACTAAAACAAAACTTAATATGTAACATTTTCTTTAACTACCTTAATCTTATATTCAAATTTATAGGTAACAATTTTTTTAACTACAATCATCTTCTATTCGACTATTTCCTCATTCTATTCTTAATAATTACAAAAGCAAAATAGGTTGTTCTTAACATCCCAATGTTTCTCTAAATATTCTTTAAAGTCCATCCAATCTGCAAAGAATTCTTCGTCTTCATTATTATTGAGTTTTCTTGTCAATTTGTCCATTTCTGCCATAAAAAGCAACTTCCTTATCCATTCCCAAATCTCAGGTATTCATTCTTGTTTCCAACACTGAGCATAAGTCATTCTAGCTGTTGTGATCAAATACCATATCAATGTTCTCTTTGTTACATTCACTTCTTCCATTTTAAGACCCAAAAGTAATATTTCTGGTTCTTTTTTAAAGGTACATTTCAAAAAATTTTGCATCTCATTATGGACCTCCATCCAAAAATTCACTGCTTTATAATAAAGCAATAAAGATTTTAATTGCTGTACCTTGTACGAGTGGTTTCTCATTTGAGTTTTTTTAATATAGTGTCTCTCATAACTTTCTTGTGGAATCTTACATGGATTTCCCTGGGCACCTTATTTCGTCTTGCATATGCAGAGTTCATTCTAAATGCCACATCTATCTCATCAGAGATTTCTTGTGTGCTTTCTTCTTCTATATACTCTGCCAACAATTGTGCCATATCCATCTTAATATCTTCACCTTTTTTCCCAGGAGTGTTCTGGAATCTCAAAATGTGTGCTGCTATTTCCACCTCCAGTCTTGTAACTTTATCTTCTAAAAGTTCTTTATATCCTGCATTTGTTGATTCACCTCCTCAGATTTAGCTTCCACTTGAGTTGTGGTCCGCACCAAAGTAGAGATTTGTTGTTTATTTTCAAATATCTTTTGTTTAATTTCTTCGGTCTGAAAAATCATCTGTGGGGCGAAAGCATCCATTTTGGCTTGCAGGGGCTCAACAGCAAGGGGTACTGCATTGCTTACAGCAGTAGGGACTGCAGTCTCAATTGCTTTGTTGACAGCTGAAGAAACAGCCTCTTTTATCAGGGCCTGCAAGTCTTCAGCTGACATTTTGGTCAAACTAGCAGCAATTGTTTTATTCATAGTATAGATTATGTTGTTATTAGTACTAACTATTTTTTGTTAAAATTGAAGTGGTTCTATCTTACTTTAACAGTTGTATGCATTTTTAATACTTCAATAAAAAAGTGTTGAAAATAAAAATTCAAACCAGGTCAGGCCACAAAATTATTTTCCCCCTTTAAACACCTCTCATGTAAATACCCGGCCTTACTCCCAGCTTATCAATTGTTATTGTTACTGAGAGAGCAGTTTATATTTAAACAGAAACTCTCTGTCCAGTTCCCCTGCTGGTACCTCTCATAACCAAAACAAAAACCTTTCTTCTCACACAACAATCATCTTCTTATATTACTTCAGTTAAAAATTACTATTTCTTGAAGCCCAAATAAAATTCTAATAGCTCTACCCTTCACAATGTCAGTCTAAAGTATTTTTAAGTCTTCAGTTTTCTTGCAAAGCAACACAGCACCAAACATATAGTCCACCAAACTGTTTCTTCTTGTTCCCGGGGCCCAAAGTAACAAAACAAAGTGTGAGGAAACGTCTTACCCCAACCTCTTGTCTTTCTATTTCAATATGAAAAGTAAAGCCAATATCCACAAACAAAAGGAGAGCCACCAGCTAAAATAAATACAATTATAGATATCCACAAAAAAGGTGTATACTGCTTAATTTTTCAGCAGGCCATTGTATTCCTTTAAATGTGTTAAAAATAGTAAAACCAAAAGTATATATCCAGGGAGAGAGTCCAGTCTTCTAGTCCTATAGGTGTCAAAAGTCTAAGAAAAGGATTAATAAAACAAAAACCCAGAAAAATAAAATCCATTATAAATATTCCAAGGCAGGAAGAAAAGATATTAGGTAAAATAAAAATAGATTCCCAAGTCCCAAAAGAGATTATAGTTCCCAAGAGGAAAATTACAAGAAGGAAAAAGAAGAGGTTCCACATATAACCAGCCAAGTTATAATTCACTTACAGGAGAGTTCTTTTTAAGTGTAAAATTCAAAGCAACCGTGCTGCTTATCTCTCTGTTACAGCAACAGTGCAAAGGGAGTTGAAGGGCAATACATAAAATATTCTTCAGTCCTTGCCTCAACCATCAGATATTAAATAGAAGGGGAAAAGCCAGACTTTCCATACTTAAATGAAGCCCCTATTCCCAAATTGATAGAGTCAACCAAACACAGCCTTTTGGGTCCTTTAGTAGCTATCTTCAGTAATAGGAATTAGTGTGAAGCCTGAGATGCACTTCCAAGCTGCTGCACCCAGGATGGGGGGAACCCCTCCACCCTTTGATCTCTTCGCCCAGGACTTTGAATTTTAAATGGACCAACCTTAGCAATCCAAAACAGAATAGCTATCAAGTTCAAAGTTGCTCAATATTGCTCAGTTACTTACGGTGTCCAAAAGTAGAGTTTTAAGATGAGATTCTTTAGTTGAAGTACAGCTTTGGAAGCGATCAATCTCGCCTCGGAGCTTGATGGCTGCCCACAAGTGCTCCCTCTCAGGTCCCTGCTTCGGGGTGATCTGGAGTCTACTTGCATACTGCCATACGCAAGAGCCCCCAGATCAAGCCCCCTGCCTAGAGCCTCCCTCTGGGAAGGCTCTATAGGAGTTTGGAGCCCCGGAACCCCCCACTAAGACCTGGAGGTTCAGTGGTTCCTCAGGAGCTCTCCCAGGAACTTTTTGAAGACAACGGGTCACAAACCGGAAAACCAAGAATTAGATATTTTTGGACTTGTCACCATCATTGGCGAGGGTAGATTTGATGGCGCTGGTTGGTCTAAAATCATAGGGTTTGCAAAGTCCATGTTCTCCTTTTGGGTTTGGTTATTAATATCCATCTCCATAGTTTTGCCTCTTAACTTAAGGATTGGTAGAGTTAGCGTCTGAATTTGAGAGTTTCTAAAATGCCTTTGCAGCCTGATCCCCATATCAGAATACTTGGAGATGTGTGCGAATAAATATGCTGGAATTCACTTTGAGTGGAGGTGTAGGAGAAAGCACTGATAATAAGGCGTCCCTGGTAATCTTTCCAACTTTGTAAGATCGATGTTGTTTAAATCAGTGAAGCTATATGATTTCTTGCTCTCGTTTTTGTAGTCCAATCCATATATTTCCCCCGAAATGGAAATATATTTAAAACAACACTTTTAGGGTTGTAAATAAGTGACTGCATGTCTCTCCTAAGATCCTCAGGCATGGTTGGGGACGCTGGTCTTTTCATATTAGAGCTCACCTCCTTTTCAGTGTTGTCTATCCTTGTCCTCTCTGGGAGTTAAGATGGCATGTTTATCAAAGGGCCCTCTTCTTTTTCCCGCAACAAATTTTTAATCAGTTCTAGATGTGAGAAAATTCTTTGGAGTGTCTCTGCAACTAAAGATGTCTGGTGGGCTAGGAAAATATTCCTCTGCGCCCACTACTTTATCCTTAGGTCTCAAATATTGTGGTGAGAGCATTTCTTTTGCTTCCTCCAAAGAGGTCTGCCTGAAAGGGCATTCGTCCCCTTTGCATACCTCCAATAAGCATTCATACCTGTTCTGCAGCTTTAATGGGGCAAAAAATCCTCCATTCTGGATTGTTTCCTTTGCGGGGCATTCCTCTCCTTCTCATATGGGTATGACCTCCCCCCCATAGTTTAAAATATTTAAGTATAGTAGTGAAAACTAGTGGAGGTGGGTCCCAAGCTAATTATTATTATTTGGATACTCTGACAATTTTTCCTCTCTCTGAAATCCTCAGTTCCCTGTCTCGTCTTCAAGACAGCTCCCATTAAACATTCCAGCTTGCAATAATTAATCTCCTCTTCGTTCTATACCAGGGAGGACTGATAAGATTTATCTCATTTAAAGTGGCAGTAAGGTCCTTGTTTAAATCAAAGTTCAAGATAATTCCACTAAATTTTACTTTAGTTTCCCGTGATTTGATTTCTAACATTAGCTTGCTTTTCGCCCATCCTTCAAAAGTTTTCAGTTGGGGGAGGAGGCATGGCTTCGTGTGCTGACCAGAAGCCATTACTGGCTGCTCCCGGACCTCTCGCTCTTAAATCAACTCTAATTGACTATTTTCAAACAAACTTGACTGAAAGTATGCCGCCTAAAGCTTCTAAGGGCAAAAAGAAGCAAAAGAATGCCAACGGAATTTTTCGTATCGGCTGAACTTGCCAGCACCTCTTCAGCGTCTTCAGGCAATGGCAATACAAATACTGCTGACTCTCTCTTCATACCAAACTTCTTATTAGAAGCATTGGGGAGATAACATCAAGAGCTAAGGCAAGATAGGATGGCTATGATATCACCTCTAGCCCAACGCATGGAGGAACTGGAGTCTCAATATAAGCAAACAGCTCAAACAGGCTTTTGAGTAGGAGCCGCCGCCACCACTATACCACCTTCGTTATTACTACATCATCGCACCCCCCCACCACCCATGTGGGTACCATCCGGGTGCGAGACGACCCTGGATTGAGAAGGGATGACAGTGCTACTGGAACATACATTGGCTTGGGATTTACTCCATCTTGGGATAAATGATTGACGTGATATCTAGAGCACCAATATTTTATTTGATTGTATTATATTGTTTTATCCTGTTTTTATCTGTTTTAATGTTGGCATTCATGCCATCTTGTTAGCCGCCCTGAGCCTTCGGGGATGGCGGGGTATAAATCTAATAAATAAATAAATAAATAAAAAGCAGAAGCAGCATTAAAGAAAGTCGCCTCCCTGGAAAAAAAAACTTGGAACCATCTCTCAAGACAGTGGGTCTAGAGAAAAAACCATGATGCTGGAGTCTCGCATAAGAGACAAACATTTAAAATTTCATGGTTTCTCATTAAATGCTGAAGAAACAACTCACCTTTCTACTTTCATGGCGTCCTGGCTGGCTGCCTCTTTAAAATTAGAGGAGGGAGCGACACCACTGATACTATGAGCCTACAGAGTAGCATAATCCCCATTTTTCTGGAATTCCCTTATTTTTCCATTTGGAAGACTTCATCTCTTCAGGATCAGGTAATGTATCACCAAACCAATGATTCTCCTGCTAATGCAAATGTGCTATCCCAATCTCTCTAAGTTTCCTAGCTCTGTATAATTGTATGTGAATTTGAGAATTGTTTGAATGTGCTGAAAACTACAGTAAAAGACTTTTGTTTTAACTACTCCAGCCTGTGTGTCTGTTACTGGTACTCTGGAGAGGTGGGACCTCTGTATATAAAGGTGATCGCTCCCTTATGCCTATTGCTACTTATAAATAACTCATATTCCCCAATAATTAATAAGAAATCAGAGCAATTCGGCTAACACAGAGACAGAGCTCTTTCAATGGTAGCACCTTGACTGTTGAACATCTTCCCCTGAGAAATTAACTTTGCATCTAATGTGCTATCATTTAGGCACCAGATGAAGATCTTTAGATTTGCCCAGGTGCTTATTAGCTTAATCATGTGTTGAACCCCATGTTAAAGTTGTTTTGCCACTGGAACTGTTATAGGGTTCAGACTACCATATAAAATTTTGCCAGTGATTCTTTTACTACTGCTAATTATTTGGATCTGTTTCATTGTGACTTTAAAGTAACTTTGGAATTTATTGCTTGGCTACTATCCTACTATGATATATATTTTCTCTTTTATCAAAACTGTCCGTTTCATCAAGACTTTTTGGTTTTTTTATGCAATTTAATGGATTCTCACATTTTATGAAACTTAATCATGAGCCATATCAGGCATGTGTATGGAGAGGTGATGGATAAAGAGAGGTGGTGTATAAATGGACATTACAGTAGATAGGACTATATTCTGGAATAATGCTTTAAGAACAGAAAGATTCAAATCTTGCTCTTCTACTGCAGACTGACATGGCTACCCATGTGAAACTATCTCTACAAATAGAATACATGCAGTTGGCAAGCTCAGTGGTTCCCAATCTTGTTCAGCTTGTGGGCACTTTTGGACTTTTGAAATCAGGAAATGTGTACAACCACAAACATGGGGTGCTGGTGATAGTCACAAAATGTCAGGCATCCTGCTTTCAGGGGTAGTTTTTTTTTTTTCTTCAATGGATGCTCCCTGAACACACAAAGGTTCAACCCTCCTGGGTTCATCTGAAGTATCTCCTGCTCCAGTGATGTGGAGGAAAGCCAGGATTGGTTCTCCTTGCTTTGAAAAAGGGGTGCTTTGTCTAAGAAGCCAATGGGCACAAGAAAACCCATTGGTGGGCATTATGGTGCCCATGGATTTCACAATGAGGATCACTGATCCAGGGGATGGCCAACTTTTTCAGCTCAAATCTGGCTGTTGCTGGAACACTGGCACTGGAAATGAGAGGAAAGAGAATAGTTAGTACTCCAAGAGAGTAATAGTTTCACTGGGGTTTGTCCAGCTACTTACACTGCTCAATTATGTTTGTCTTTCAGCGAACCAGATCCCAGGCCATCATTGTGGGGCACCACAGTATCACCAGCAAAGTGGAGACATGTCTGCCCAGGTAGGTAGTCAAAGGCTGCGAGGTTTGGGGGGAGATATTCTGAGAAAATATTTAAAATTGTTCTCACTGTCTTGAAGAAGAGCAGAAAGCAGGAGCCTTGTGTATTGCTGGCTCCTTTTGATAGCCATGGAGAATTTCACTGGAAAATCCAAATGATCAACAGGGAAAGTAGCAAATGGGGAGGGAAGTGGCAAGCACAGTGTACAGGAAGGGATATTGTGTGAAACAGAGGAGGAATAAGGAGCCAGAATCTCAGTTTTCCCCCATCTATCCATCATCCAACTGATCCCTGGATTTTGACATTTTTCTCAGGTGCTGAAGAAGAAGAGTCTTGGAAGTACCAAGCATCCACAGAGATTGTTCCTGTGCTCACTCAGAGCCCTGTCCATGCCTGGCCGTCAATATCAAGCTCTACCTAGTGCCTTTCTTGGTGATTATGATACCAGCACCCGCTATGCCAGCAGTAGGACTGCCAAGATGCCTCTTTCAGTGAGTGAGTGACATGACAGCACAAGACTCTCTTGTGTCCCTCTATCATGCAACTATATCAAACAACATTACAGATCAACCCCACTCCCCCTTCATTAGAGACTAGTAATAAGGCCCATTGTAGAAATAAATAAATACATTGGCTCTAGAAAGAGGCTGGGCTTGGGCACTCAGTGTCAATTTGCTGTGGCAACCTCAGCAGGGTATAATGACACAGAGTCCGCCATTTTCTCCAGGGGAACTGACCTCTACCATCTGAAGAACAATTATAATTCTGTGTGATCTCCAGCCCTCACCTGGAGATTGGCAACAATGGTTCCCCAGGAGGGAATGGCTAGTTTGCAGGGTGGAGTCTATGGCATTGTACTTGTCTGAGGTCCTCACCTCACCCTTTTCCAGGCTCCATTCCTCAAATCTCCAGGAATTTCCCACCTGGAGTTGGCAACCTTATCTCCTTCCAAGCCAATCATCAACCTACCTTTATTTCCCTCTCAGTCTTCAGCTTTCCATCTCCCACCACCACCTGCAGCCTCTACCGTGCTCTGAAGCCCTGAATGCTACGTCACATTGGCTGCCATGGGGGGCAATCTCAGCAGAGTATAAGGACACAGAGTCCACCATTTTCTCCATCTCTGCCATCTGGAGAGCAGTTGTAATTCTTAGTGATCTCCAGCCCTCACCTGGAGATTGGCAACAATGATCTCTGTCATCTGGTATCAGCTGGTATCACTACTGAACTCCAGACAACAGATCTCTCCTTCTCCCTCCAGAGAAAATAACTGCTTTCAAGGTTGGCCTCTATGGCATTCTATTCAGCTGAGGACTCTCCCCTCCCCAAACTCTGGCTTCCTTGGCGGGTTCCTTGGGAAAGTGTTGCCTCAGCAAACCTGGCTTAGAGGATAAAGACGGTGGGTTTTGTCCCCTGAGGGAATCAATCGTCATCTGGCAAGAAGAGCAAAGACTGTACCTGTATTCACCAGAGCGAAGCAACTGTCTTCTGAGGAAAGTTTTGGCAGGCACAGCTTCTGTGGGCGGGACTCAGGAAATGCAGCCAGTGGATAGGGACAGCTTCTGAGTGACAAATCATGGAGCCAACTGATTTAGGAGCGTGTGGAATGTTCAGAAAATGCCACCCCACTTCACAATTATATATAAGGAGAGATTGCCCACAAAGGCTGATTCCTCTTCCCTGGCCAGATGCTGTTTGGGACCCTGCTGCTGAGGTTTCTGCTCTCATTGCCTATTATTGCAATGCAGTCCTGAGCCAAGAGTTGGTGCCATAGTTGAGCTTGCAAAGCTCCATTAATCCCTCAGCATCCTTGTGCCCTGGAGGATTTGTGTGCCACCTGTTGGCCCAACAGCCAGCCAACTGCACCAGCTGGGCCAGGTTAACTGTTGACATTCAGCTGTTCTTCCTCACACCCTAGCAGCAAAAATCTGAGGCTCAATGGTCTACTGTAATTTCAGGATGCCTTCTCACCTACCTTTCCTTTAATCCAATTTGTATCTGGTAACACCTCCTTTTGTTTCCCCAACCTAAATGTTTTACAACTACCAATGGCATTGAAAGGTTGCTCTTGACAGTCCTTTCCAACTTTAACTGCTGCACAATGAATAGTTTCCCACAATATAAAAACTAGACTCTGTGTGCATAGAGACCAGGATTCTTGACTGCTCAGTAGTACACTTTTTATCTCTCCAGCCTGAGATATGTGGTGTGCAACGGTGCCTACAAAGGAAACCCTAGTTATTTCCTACACAGTGCTTTTGCTCCTAATGGAACATGGGCAGAAAGGACATAATCAGAGCACTTTCCCCATCTCTGAGGTTGGGGGCTAAATATATTAGAAGGATAGTAAACTTAGGAAGGAAGAAGGTAGCAGTTAGTGCTAAGAGAACTTAATTGGGCCATTTAATTTGCTCCCTCCTGGGTAGTCCATCCCAACATCTTCTTCCTCTTCTTGTGCTCGGCATTTATTAGCATAGGGATCAGTGATGGGTCAGGTCTTTTACACTTCTGGGAATGGTGGGAACTGTATGCCCATGCAGAACAGGTAAGCTGTGTGTTCTTGATAGGGTCCCAACTGCTGGCCCAGCACTGATATTCATACCTAGCCCAAGACTGAATTCAAATGAGAGGAGTAATATCAGAGTACAGCCTAGTAGACTCTGTTAGCAGCCTGGTTGACACCAGATCCTAATAAGATTTCTAGCCTTGTGAAGGAAGGAAGGATGCTTCCTTGAATCACCTTGCAGTATAACACATGTGCATGCACACATGTACAAATACATAGATACATAAACGTACATACACACATATTCACTAATGAAGTGTGTGTTGGCTCTTTTTATACAATTATCCAGGATAATCTTTATGCAGATTATCGGGATCCAATGGACAGACCAGATTGGATGTCTGTGTTTATTAAAATATGGGTTTTGATCCCTGTGTAGAGAATGAGGTTGTGCGGGGGAGGGGTGGCATAGAGCTGCGGAAGGGGGTACTTAGTACTGCAGTTCTGTATAAATCACTAAGAGCGGCAGGCATCAGGGCTGTCACAGTGGGCGCAAGGCAAGCCAAGTGCACAGTGCTGAGAGATCCTACATAAGCAGCCCCGGGGCATAAACAGCTTTGTCTCTGGAGGAAGGAACCTATTTCCAGCAGTGCACACCAGAGACCTGTCTCACAATGACAACAGTAGAAGCCAAAGCTGAAGAAGAGGAGAAAAAGGAGCGAGATTCAGAGCCAGCATCAGAACCAGCACCAGAATCCAATTCATCCAGTGGGGTAAGGTTAACCCAGGGCATGTTGTGATGGGATTCCAGCCAATGGGTCCAATTTCCACATTGCTGTGGGATTTGAAGTTTGGGTCTGGTCTGTGCCAATCACTAAGTTTTGGCCTCAGAAGAAAAAAGTGATGTGTCTTAAAATAGGGTTTTGTGATAGAGTTTAAAGAGGTAGAATTAGCAGGGAGACAAGAAGGATGTGGAACAGTTTGTCCAAGAGTTTTTAAAGACTCATCACCCACACTGTGCTGGAAAGGAAACCACGTCCCATGGGGCACTTTCTTCTAGTAGTGGTGTTAAGCATCTCATGCTGTGTGTCTGAATACCTAACCGATATCTATTGCTGTATAACCCAGTGCTTTTGTTTCAATGTCCATACTTTCTTGTACAATGGCTGATTCATATATGCATATAGACCTCTCAGTGCCTCTTCACTCTGTGACATCACTTGATGACTTGCAGCAGAAGGTATGAATTGCCTCCACTGAAAAAATTATGCTTGATGGGAGGGGAAATGATAATATTCTGTCTCCGTGTTAAGTAACTGAGTCTTTAGCTGGTTTCTGAGCACAGGTCAGAAAGTGGTCCATACGAGCTCTGAAACGGGACTGCTGCTTTGGGACTGTTACTTTTGGAACTGCTGCTACGCAGTGTGTGCCCATTATGCTGCTACTCAGTGTGTGCAGCATCTGAAGTTCTTTCTGTAGTCAAGATCAAGGGAGACTTTTTCCTCCTGCTATGGAGAGAAGAGAGCATTGGCCTTACACACAGAGAGCAATAGAACAACCCTGCCTATAAAAAGCTATCTTCTCAATTACTAAGAGAGCAAGAGAGTTTTCTCCTTGCATGCTTGTAAAAAGGGCTTTTTAAATCAGATACTAGGGTCAAATAGTTGCCACGTTAGTCATCGTTTAAATAAATTGTTTAAACATTGTTTAAAATTAGTCATTGTTTAAATAAAATCAGATGCATTTGAGTAACCCAATTTAACCTAGAAATATAAAATTGTATTAAGGATTCTTGTCTATGCAACAGAAGTACCAGGAAGGTATTTGTAATGATGACCAGTGTTAATTCATATTTATTTATAACCCATATTTCTTTATCATGGAACTCAAAGAATGCTATACGTAGGGTCTTCTGCAGGTCTCTCCTCCAGACATTAACCAGACCCAACATGACTTAGTTTTAGCATGCTTGTGCTATCATACACCTGCCAACTATACCCTGGAACCACTTCTTATGGAATCCCTTTGCCTTATTCATGCAGCTATACTTTTCTCCTGGACATATGGCATGAATTCTTAATTCACCTGCTAGAACAACATAAATTAGCTATTGTATCATAACAGTGTTTCCAATGCTAGAATAATTTAACACACACACACACACACACCCTGCCCCAATACTTAGGGGTCCCAGTGTTTAATATTTCCTCCCATTCTCTTTAACTGGGATCTAATTGACTCCCATGCCATTTGTATGAAAACTTCAAATTTAGCCTTAGCCCACCTAAAGGAGGACAGAGAAGTTGAAACACCACATTGCAGGAAATAATTGTTCTAATGATTTCTTCACAAAGAAGACTACAAAAAATAAAGCTTTTTAAATATAATGTGGTTGTTGAAAATTGTGATACCCTGTTGAAGTTATTCTAAGCTAAGTGTTTGAGAATCTTTCATGTCAGTAGAAAGATACTGGCATTATTGATGTATATATCTTTAAACAGGCACAGTTAAGACTGCAGTATGCCTTGTAAAGCACAACATATGGTTATATGTGAGTGTTACCTGTTAGAATGATTTCAATATAGAATAAAACACGTTTTTACACAGTGTTGCATTGTTTACTCTAGGAAAATACATAGGGCATGAAGTGACATACTGGGGAGGTACTGATTTTTTATCTTAGGCAGTGTCATAATCCTTCTCACGGAGCATAGAAGGCTTAAAACAGATTTCCCCCCCCAATACAGATCAGCTGAGCATAATTTAGAAGCAAAAGTTTCTATGGGGGTTCAGACAAAATGTTTATCTAAAGCAGAGCTCTGTTTTTTGACAGGTGAGCTGATGGAAGTCCACAGTACCTACCACTTGTCTCAGTATATGACATACCATTGGCCAATTAGGAACTCAACATGCAAACAGCCATGTGAGAAAGCAAAAGAGCCCCCTTCTTCCCTCACTCATCTAAAATATTTTATACTGTCACTTCTTAGGAGTAATGAAAACAATTATGCTTTCAATCTGTCTTTGATTCAGAGAATATGGATCTCTTTATAAAGTTGCAAATGCCAAACGATGTATGCTGAGGAGGTGGAGTGAGGAGCAGGGGGCCAGATTTAAGGAGCAGGATACAAGAGTGTATATGGACCACAAATATTTTTTGTGGGCAGTTTTGCTGAGACACAAAACTGGGCTAAATTATACTCATGAGTAAAAATGAAAAGCAAAAGTTGAGAGTCAGTGTGGTATAGTGGCTAGATCACTGTGTCTTAACCTTTAATTCACTGCCACCCATCAAATTTGAAATTTTAACATCAAATACCCCTCATGCTGTAAGTAAAGCATTGACATAAAAATAGCAAAACAGGGCAACTTTATTTGTATAGGTATAGTTGTGATATAGATGCACAGTATGCTGTACACATTACACAGTACCGTACACATTAAATGAGACCCCTGTGCCTGATGGCCATCAGCCAAACCCTTAACATTATGTTTGATTCCCTTTTGCTGTGTGTCACTTTTTAAAGTACCTGTGAGAGAAATCTGGGATTTTTACCTCAGGGCAGGATGAGCACTGTAAAACAGCCCTCCTCTGTTAAGTGTCAGAAGCCATTGCAAGATGGGAGAAGAGGCTGCCTAAAATCTCAAATGCCCACCTTTGCTTCCCAAGATTTGTAGATTGCTCCTTGTGGCTGTAAGGCTCTCATTATAACTGGGCAAGGATTGGGCTATGACCTTAGGCTGAGAAAGGCAACTGGTTCAACCAACCCCAGCTTGTTAAGAAATTAGAGTGAGACGCAAGGAGAATCCTGAGCTCCTTGATGAAAGAGGCGGCTGTAGTGTGCCTAATAGGGACAGAGTGGAAAAGACACTGGGCAGAAACACACACCAGATGTGACTATGTTTGGGGTAAAAATTTGTATCACTGGGTCTCATTTCTTCTAAAATGGGGATGAGACCTGAGGTTTATCAGATCTTTGGATGCAAGCTTCTGATGGATCCCCAGGTTATAGTAAACGTCCAATTTAAACAAGTAGAGATGTGTTCAGATGAAAATGAGAGAGGTCTGGATCAATGGTCACTCTAAACTGTGGAATCTCGTGAGGAAAAATTCTACTTTGTGAGCTACTGGCATTAAAGTTGTGAGTGAGTGATTTGGCTGCTGCATAAATTAGTCTGCTCTGTAGCCATCCTTCCTGAGCTAAGACAAAAAATGTGTGAGCTGGAGGCTAAAAAACTGTGAGCTAGCTCACACTAACTCAGCTTAGAGGGAAAAGTGATCTTGATTACTGATCAGCTGGAGTCTTTCCAGCCACATATGAGAAAATAGCAGTTAATTTGCAGTGGTATTCTTATTGTATCAAAAATTAATTTGAGAATTAGAAATCATCAGCCTATGAGATCTGGAGTATTCCTCAGAGCTTTGTTACAGCCTACCCACCCCTGTGTATTTTTTTTTAATCGACTAAGTAAATGTACTACAAAATTGCTGACAAATTGGTTGGAAAGCAGATCTCTCTTAGTTCTCTCTAGACCGCTAAGTTATTTGGTAATCAGGGTCCTTTTTGTCTACATGTAAAGCAAGGAATAAAGAACACAGGAAGCACCATCTGAATTCTGAAAAGCATTCAAGGGCTACAGTAGAGGTGTCATTCCATACTGCCTTTGCAAACAAAGTCAATGCTATTTCTTTCTCTGTTATTGGAGGCCAGGAAGGGAGATTATCTGATAAGCTATGTACACTAGTATCGGCAAGTAAAGTAGTAGAGCCAAAAATCTCTCCAAAATAGTTCTCCCAAACACTAGGAGAAATATGACAGCGTAATCTAGAGCTGGGATCAAGACCCTTATTAATCACAGACCAAAAAGTTGGAGCATCATGTTATAGCCGTAATCAATCTATACCAACTTTATTTCAAAGATGTTCTTTTTAAAAACCTAATCAGGAGCTTTAGCTGCCTCTTACGATCGATCAGAGTAGCCAATAAACCCTCAGAGTTCATATGCCTGTAGGCTCTGTAAATTCTACATATTTCTTTACGAGCATTATAACAATCTCTGTCGAACCAATTTTTTTTCCTAAAAAGAAGTTGTGACTTTAATTGTGTTACCCTTTTGAACAACAAATGGTCAAAAAGGTGAAACACTTGCTCCAAAATCACTGTTTGTTTAATAGATGAAGGCTCATTAGAAAGTTGTGACATAAGGCTCTGACAAGTGTCCGAATAAAAGATGGCATAGGCCTCATTTGATTTATTAACATATTATTGGGCTCTTTTAAAAAATTGACCTGAACTAATTAATTCTACCTCAAATTCTTGTTCAAGCTTCTCGCCGAAGGGGAGTATTACTTCTAGATGGAGAGGCAGGTGATTGCTACCCAATGGTTCACCTACCCTAAATTTAGAACAGTAGGGTAGGAGACTAAAAGAGACCGAACAGACATCAACCACACTACCACCATTTCCATTAATCCTAGTAAATTCTCCCTGATCCCCTAATTTACTGAATCCATTTAAAATATTAAATCCCAGTTTGACGGTGGAGTGGGGAAAAAAACTTTCCCCTAGTATTTATTTTCTGATCCTTTGAGATTCTGTGTAAGATCGGAA
>NW_015167537.1:0-3140 GCF_001447785.1 Gekko japonicus | reverse complement strand
TATTTATCTCAGATTTAGCACACTTGGTATTACAGGTGCAGGAACTGCAATTCTTTGTAATAGAATCCAAACTGCTGAAAATCTTCTGCAGAGTGTCAACAATCAGAAGGGTCTGTGAGGCTAAAAACTGGAGTAAATCTGAGGAGCAAGAAGCCAATTTTATGTATTTATCTCAGATTTAGCACACTTGGTATTACAGGTCCAGGAACTGCAATTCTTTGTAATAGAATCCAAACTGCTGAAAATCTTCTGCAGAGTGTCAACAATCAGAAGGGTCTGTGAGGCTAAAAACTGGAGTAAATCTGAGGAGCAAGAAGCCAATTTTACATTAGTATAATGAGTACCATTAGCAGTATAGTTATCAGCATTAGGCAAAGAAGTATGACTTAAATCCAAAGGTGAATTAAGGCTGTTTTCTTCATGCTCCAAAATATCAAATCTATTAGATTTTGGGAAAGCATCAAAGAAGTAATCTAATTTACTCTGTTTGCTTTGCTTCAGAGAAAGATCTTCTTGGTCACCAAATGAGTATCGTCTTTTTTTACTCATAGTTTGGCTTGAAGCAAAGCAAGTTTGGAAAGGCAGGTGGCTCCAATTAAGTGAATTTCACCAAGAGAGGGAACAATGTAGTCTTCACTCTGGGAATCAGAACAAAAACCACACTTGACAAAAGGCTTTAGTAAAAAAATTAAATAAAGTAAATAAAATGAATAAACAAGCACAAAAAGAAATAATAGTGAAGTAACAAACGCTGACTAATAGTCCTTATAAGGACCAAGTGCGGAGCTTAACTAGAGTTCATTACTTTAAATATTAAAAATATTTGACTAAGACAAGGCTAAACTAAAATGCTAATAACAGTAAACACCAGTGGAAGATTAAGAGTCCTTGAAAGAACCCAAATCAACTCCCACTCTAATAAACCAAAAACAGAGCTCTAAGAAAAATACTGAGAATTAAAAACTAAAGGCTGCTGTTAACTGGCAAGCAGCAAACGCCAAACGCCAAGCTCCCTAAGAGCCAACACGAAATCCCAATCACATAACCGATAAACGAACAATGGACAAACAATAAACAAGCAAATATACATAAACAAAGAATAGATAAAACGGAGCTCAAACGCAATGCAACACTTCCCTCTCAGCTGCAGACCGGAAGTCAGATGCCCCCTGACAAACATAGTGGCACAGAGGCCAAGTGCAGAAGAAAGAGTAAGAAACAGCAAGAAAGCAAGCTAAATCCTCCACATGGCACCGATGAGAAGCTACTAAGAATGCTACATGACCTATCTTGGTGCCTTCATTTTAAAAGCTGTTTTAAAAGTATAGGGTGGAAATGGAAACTGTAATTTTAGGGTTAGGAAATAAAAACATGTGACAGTGAGGAATGGGGATGCTGCAATTTTTTCCAGAACATGTTCAGCTCTTGAACTTACCATGCTTGAAGGTGGCAATCAGATGTGAGCTGGTCATTTGATCTGTTCACCTTGTGGTAAGTAGCCATGTGCATCTGCCAACCTGGTTTACACTAGGTTTCCCCAAAACTGCACATGCACAAAGACACTGCCAGTTCAAATGGATTGGCAGTCATTAAGACTACTTAGGAAACTTTTCTAAGGACTACTTAGAAAACATCGAAGAATAAGATTTTATTGAAACACAGCATTTATTGATGACTGATTTCTATGATTTGTGACTATTCTGTGCTGAGCAGACCTGCTATGCAAGGATGGAGGGAGGGTAGTAGAACTCAACTGAACACTGAGGGTAATAGAATGCAATGTGTGAAAAGCCAATTGCACTGTAAGGTAAAGGTAAAGGTTCCCTTGCTCGAAAGCCAGTCGAATCCGACTCTAGGGTTGCGGTGCTCATCTCCATTTCAAAGCCGAAGAGCCAGCGCTGTCCGAAGACATTTCCGTGGTCATGTGGCCGGCATGACTAAACACCAAGGTGCACGGAACGCTGTTACCTTCCCACTGAAGTGGTACCTATTTATCTACTTGCAATTTCTTGCTTTCGTTAATAAGGAAGTGAAACAATCTGCAAAACACCACAACCCAGTCAACAAACTATCATACCAACTGTTGAAAAATCAGTTCAGTGTTTGCTGCTGGCAAACAGGATGTGAATCAAAGAGGTGGGTGTTCAAGCATACCTAATAAGGAATTAAAGAGTCCTTGTAAAGAGTGGTTAAGCCATGGGAGACAGGCTCCCCAGATAAAAGATACCGGGCTACCTTCAGTGGTCACTTTAATGCTCAAAGTCTGTAGTTGTAAAAGGGTCACAGCAGAGCCAAATCTATTATCCTACTGCCAGACATAGTATACACCCTTGCATACACACAAGCTATCTAATCATGGTGCATTTCCTTTCTTTCTGCAGCAGGATGACCAGAGCACACTGTTAGAAAGGCCAACCCAGATGAGATTAATGCCTTAATTCCTAACACTTGCTGGCTTTGCTCCAGTGCTGACATCCCCCCTTCCCCCTGTAGTCCTGTCACTTCCTCTGCAGTTTAGCCTCAATCCTCTCTGCATCAGCTTAAGCCTGCCAGTTCTGGATTGCTGATTTTCAGCAGGATGCTTTGACCTTTGCCCTCCCTGGCTTCTAATGGTACCCTCAGTTTCTTGAGCAACACAAGCATGCCTTGGGGGCAGTGTTCCCTCTAAGCTGAGTTAGTGTGAGCTAGCTCACAGTTTTTTAGCCTCCAGCTCACACATTTTTGTCTTCGCTCAGGAAGGACGGCTCCAGAGCAAACTAATTTATGCAGTAGCCAAATCACCTGCTCACAATCTTAATGCCAGTAGCTCACACAGTAGAACTTTTGCTCACCAGACTCCACAGCTTAGGGGGAGCATTGCTTGGGGGTTCTATTATGTCTGCAGGAGGGAGGACCTCCTTTGAATATGTAATATCCAGACATAGTGCTGTACATTCACAGATGGCCCTATGTGCCATTTGTCCTGTAGACCTGAAAAAAACTATCATTATTTCAGTCCCTGTATTCACTTTTCTCTGTCTTCCATAATTTCTATAACATGGTTTGCTCTTATATATTGCCTCAGGCCCTTTTTTGCTGTCTTCAAGAGATCTCATCATACATTCAGACACCTCCATTAGTAGCTCCTCCATATGTCACCT
>NW_015167536.1:1540912-1546257 GCF_001447785.1 Gekko japonicus | reverse complement strand
CTGGAACTAGTTTGAGCCAGCTCCTGTAATACTTAGAGCAGTCAGCTCCTGTCAGATGCCTATGATCTACAGCATGACTTAACATTAACATGGAATACTGACATCTCCTCCATCTCCATGGACAAGGGTCATCACCCCTCCTGCCTTCTCCTTGGTTTCTTCTTGGATTCTTTTCTGTCCTTATCTCCCCCATATTCAGTCTGTACCATGGCGTGTTGCTTCTCCCTTGACAGCATTTCCAAAGGACCACGCTGTCTCTCTGCCCCCTCAACCAATATTACAATTCACAATCTGGTCAGTCGCTTCTCTCAACTACCACAACCTCCTTCTCTGTGGTCTTCTGTTACGGTCCTTGGGACCCCTCGGTTCTGTCCAGACTCTGCTGCCCAATTCACCGCCCTTTCTTGTCTTTCTGAATGTGTGACGCTCCTCCTTAGGTCCCTGCACTGGCTTCTGGTCTGAGCCCAGATCAAGTGGAAAAACAGTTTCAAAGGCCTCTGTGGCCCTCATCTTTCCCTATATCCTCTCCTGTGACCTTTGCTCTCCCAGCTCTGAAGACTTCTTCTACTCTCACAAGGCTTCCTCCTTTCTCCATTCCTGCCCCTCATGCTTGCCAGGAAATGCTTTCTAGAATACTAGTGTGACACCTCTTCAAATCCACCCTCAAAACTGACTTTCCCTCCTGAAATATACTGGGTTCAGACATGTAGAGTGATTAGCTCATGTTTATTAAGTGGTTTCCGCTCCAAAACTAAGACAAACTTGCAGGGTCAGAGCCCTGCTTATATTCATGAAACACACCACACCCAACACACATCCCACAATAGGCTATTTACAGAGTTTACCAATTGGCTACTACTAGGATCCGGATCAATCTATTGGTTCATTCTAGGATCCAAACCTTCTATTGTGATGCGCTCCAAGATACACTATTCCTCATGTTCGCTAGCAAGCCCTTTCGCAAGTACGGTTCCATTGTGATACATAACACCCCCTCCACTTTCAGTGCCTTTTTATCCTGCGCTGCTTTTAAGGTGCTCAGAGCGGCATACCTGCTTTTCCCTCCCTTGTTTTATCCCCACAAAACCCCAGGGGTTAGACTGAGAGAATGTGACTGCCCCAGCGAGCTTCTTGGCAGAGTGAGGATTTGAACTCAGCTGTCCCAGATACTAGTCATGTTATCCCCTCCCCTTCTAATACTAAGCCTAAATGGAATAAAGGGATATTTTCCCCTGTCTATATTCACCTCCCTTCTCTTTCCTGTCTCCCTCATTTTCCATTTAAGAAAACAATCTCCTTGAGGGCCTGTGTTGGGTGTTACAAGATAAAAACACTCAGTATATATTGGGTTAAATGTCTGTTTTGTTGTTACAGGAAATCACATGCTTTTGTGTAAGCCAATGTTAGTTTAGGTCCCCCAGCCCGGGAAAATTCTACCTGTTCTAAGAGTTTGATTGTAAGCAAAGCGTCAAAGTGTCTTTGCATTTTATGGCTCCTCTTCCTCTCTTTTGTTCTGTTTTCTGCAAGAAGCATGTAAGAGTGGCCATTGCAGCTCTTCTAGTCTCGTCCTTTGTAGAGTGAAGATGTAGGGATTAGCTCTGTTGTTATTTTCCTCCCAGTTACCTTTCCCTGTGCTAGAATTTAATAAAAACTTTTATATTTTAAACACACATGGACTCTGAGTCTGATTATTGCACTCTGGCATTGCCAAGCTGTTTTTTCTCTGTTGAATCGCAACTTTTTATAAGGAACTCCAACAGCCTGTGTTCTTGCACCCTGTGTATTTATGGAACTATGTAAAATAAATAAATATAAATAGTAATAAATAAATGAATAATAGCATTGCATTTCAGATAGTTGCCACGCTACAGTAAGACCCTTCCAAATCTTCCTAGGATTGCAACCCAAGACTTGGTAACCACTAAGAGAGAACCAGCATAGTTCAGGTCAAAAGAATAGGGTCACTACCGGGAGGCATGAATTCCTGGACAGACTGCAAGAAACCAGACTGCAAGCCAGAGATTCCTTCAGGGCTTGACCTGGACTTAAACATTCTACAATTAAAGCCAAGGAGACCACTTTGCTCAGCCCAGAGACTTGGGGCCAGGATAACCTACCTCACAGGGTTGCGGTGAGGGTAAAATGGGGAGGGGGAGAATGTTGGAAGGCACTTTGGGTCCCCGTTGGAGAGAAAAGCGGAGTATAAATAAAGGAAATAAGCAGACTTCCTGGGAGAGGAAGAATCCTCCCTCCCATTAACAACATAATTACTCAATATTAACTCAAGGTTTGTTTGTCATCCTAAGGAGGTCTGGATTTGGAGTATTTTGGTATAACATGAGGTGCATTGATGTTCCAAACTCAGCTTTCCTCAGGGTCCCGCTGTGTAGGGTTGTCAACTGGGTTGGGAAATTTCTAATGATTTGCTGGTGGATCCTGGGGGAGGGCGGGGTTTGTGGGCAGATGGTCATAATGCCATTTAGTCCAGTCAAATCACTCTCCAGACACACTTTCACAGTGAATGCTTTATTTAGAGACATGAGATGCTGTGGGTTCAAACTCTTTGTTAGGACTGATTTGCAAAGGCGGGAAAGGACAGGATATAGGTAAAACCCCAAAATTCCATGCACCCTATGTCAGCATTACTACAGTGACTCTGAAAGATATACAGCCACTATCTAGCCAAGCACAATCTTCTCCAAGGACACTTCTTGTGTGAAAGATGTCTTGGGGCCCACTTAGGAAAATAACCAAGCGATCCTCCCTAGCCGACTACTCACACTCACTGCCCCCCCCTTAGGAGTGCAATGACAAACGAGAGCAGTGATAAGGATACAGACTACAAGCAGGGAAGTATAAAAATCAAACATGGACAATTCAACAATGCAGCTGCTCGAGTTTGACACCACCCTCCAAAGCAGCCATTTTGTCCAGGGTAACTGATTTCTGTAGTCTGTAGTGTTGGAGTGAGAGACTCATCATGCCTGGACACTGGGAAGTGCTACATCACTCTAAGGTCGTATAGGTGTTATCTTCTTGAATGGGATGCCTCTCTGTCTTAACCTGGGAGCTGCCCTCTGACACCTCCTCTCTCGCTTTGTCCTCTCTCTCTTCAAATGGCCTTCCATGGAGACACATGTCTCTGCAGGTATCTCCTGTAGGGGCCGTGCCCTCATACTCCCACACACACGATGCTGGATTAGCTGGCCATTTGTGATAGGGAAAGTACTCTTTAGGTTAGACTTTTTTCTCTTCTTTTGACTGCAACCTGAATGGGAACAGGATCTACTTGAATAAATGTAAGTTTACCTTTTTTGCAATGTACTTCTTGGGAGATTTATTTACTGCACTCACTATCGTGTTTCTATGACTGGGCAAAACTCCGCTGTATTAACCAAATATCCCGATATGAAGAGCAGTTGTAATTTTGGGAGATTTCTTTTTCTTTTTAAACATTTTATTATCAGGATATAACAACACGTCCAATATTATAGCATTCCATCATTCACAATATACCCCTTTTCCTTTCCACCCTCCCTCCTCTTCTTCCGGCTTCCCGCAGTGATCCCACCCCCACCAAATCTCTTTTTCTTATCGTAATTTTGGGCGATTTCTATGCCCCAGCTGGAAGTTGCATGCAAGCTGTCATGCATGTATTGGTGAAGCATGGTGATTGCATGGAACTGCATGACCCCCGGCCTGGCAGATATCCCCTGAGTTGTACCTTGTCTGCCAGGCCTGGATGCTCTCTCCCATCCCCCCCCCCCCGTGGCTCTGTTTACCTTAGAGAGAAAGCCAACTTTCATTTGGAATACTGTGTGCGATTCTGGTCACTACACCTCAGAAAGGATATTACAGCATTGGGAAAAGTGCAGAAAAGGGCAACTAGAATGATAAAAGGGTTGGGAAACGTTCCCCATGAAGAAAGGCGCTTGGGGCTCTTTAGCTTGGTGAAACGATGACTGAGGGGTGACATGATAGAGGTTTAGGACGTTATGCGTGGGTACTTTTCTCCCTTTCTCACAATACACAAACTCCAGGGCACTCCATGAAATTGCTGAGCAGTCAGGTTAGAACAGATAAAAGGAAGTACTTCTTCACCCAAAGAGTGATTAACACATGGAATTCACTGCCACAGGAGGTGGCAGTGGCTACAAGCATGGATAGTTTCAAGAGGAAATAAACATATGGAGCAGAGGTCCATCAGTGGCTATTAGCCACAAGGTATAGATAGGAACTCTTGGTCTGGGGCGAGTGATGCTCTGTATTCTTGGTGCTTGGAAGGCAACAGTGGGATGGCTTCTAGTGTCCTGGCCCCACTGGTGGTACCTGGTATTTTTGGCCACTGTGTGACAGTGTTGGAGTAGATGGGCCATTGGCTTGATCCAATAATGGCTTATCTTATGTTCTTAACTTGCTTTCTGGAAAGCAGAATGGAGAAAATATTTGAAATATGCTCTTTACAGTGTAACTCACTGAGACAGATCAAGATGGGTAGCTGTGTTAGTCTGTCTGTAACAGTAGAAAAGAGCAAGAGTCCAGTAGCACCTAAAAGACCAACAAAATATGTGGCAGGGTATGAGCTTTCGTCACTACTCACTTCTTCAAATACAGCTAGGATGGGAGTCCATCTGCCTATTTATTGGAAAGTGGAGTGATTTCAGATGCCAAATGACATTAGCAGGCAAATGACAATAGCAAATGAATAACAATAGCAGGTGTGATTGGATTTAGGTGAGATATGCAGATGGGTAATAGGCGTGGAGAAATCAGCATTGGTAATGACAGGAAACCTAGAATTAATGACCTTAAAAGTAGCAGTTCTCTTACAAAGGAATTTCAAAGGGTGATTAGAAAGGGAGACTGCTGAATTGCAACTGATAATGAAGCTCAAGACAATGCACCCACCTAGATTGAATCGAGACCGAGGTTTCCTGTCTCATTACCAATGCTGATATCTCCACACCTATTACCCCTCTGTATATCTATATATCTAATAGTGAAGGCGCCCCCTGTGTGCGGATATCTAAATCCACACATCGGGGGCACCTGGGGGGCAGGGAGATTTTCCTGCACACTTGGGGCAGTCCCCAAGTGTGCACAAAAATCTAAAAAGTAGAAAAAAATATAGGGGGGATATTTAAATCCCCCCAAAAGTAATAGAGCCTTCCCTGCGCATGCGCAGGGAAGGCTCTGGGAACTTTGCCGCAGGTTGACATTTGGAAGCCGCTCAGGCCTTGCCGCAGGAGCGGGAGGAGGGAGGAGGAGATCAGCAGCAGTGGAGGAGACCGCCAGAGCTGAGGGGCAGGAGGAGATCAGCAGCGGCGGCAGAGGAGGAGACCGCC
>NW_015167536.1:1534231-1540737 GCF_001447785.1 Gekko japonicus | reverse complement strand
ACAAGGCGCCGCGAGCAGGGGGGGACGCGGGGGGGGGGGGGGGGGGGGGGGAGAATCGGTGTGCTTGGTGGCTGGCAGCCCCTCAGGCTGCGCCGCCGGTGTCCGGGGATGGGGGGGGGGAGGCTTACCTGCTGCTGCTGCTTCCTCCTCTTCCTCCTGCTCTGCTTGGAGCTCTTCCCCCCCCCACGAGTATTGCGGGTCCCCCTTTCTTGTCTCACCAAAATCCAATCATGCCTGCTATTGTCATTTGCCTGCTAATGTCATTCGGCATCTAAAATCTCTCGAACTGCTAGGTTGGCAGGAGCTGGAACTAGAGATGGGCATTCACTCCGTCATGCGGCACACTCAGGTCTCGAACTGCTGAACTACCGACCTTCCACAGCCTGCAGTTCAGCGTCTTAACCACTTGAGCCACCGCAGCTCCTCTTTACGTAAAATAAATAGGACAGATGGACTCCCATCCTCGCTGTATCTGGAGAAGTGAGCAGTGACTCACGAAAGCTCATACCCTTACTCAGTGAGAACGTCCTTTTGTGTAGAAAGAGAAGAGATTACACTTTTATGCCTTAGCATTTAAGTAGTATTATTAACTTACAAAGCGCTGTATAATTTTCCTTGCACTTAGGGAGGGCCCTCATTGGTATATAATGCCAACAACCAACAACAGAAGTCCACCGAGGAGGAGAAGGAGATTGGATTTATACCCCGCCCTTCACTACCCAAAGGTGTCTCAGAGCGGCTCACAAACTCCTCTCCCTTCCCCTCCCCACAACAGACACCCTGTGAGGTAGGTGGGTGTTGGGATTCTTTTTAAGTTAGTCAGCAGAGTATTAAGAGACTGAGTGTGTCTAAAATATAAAAATGGTGTGTTTAAAATATAAAAAGTTTACTATAAAGCTAACATGGGGAAAAGGTACACAGGATAGAAAATCACAAAGAGCTAATATGCCTACATCCTTTCAGCTAAAGGGTAAAACGGGAAGGTCAGAACAAAGAACGGGAAGAGAAACCATAAAATGCTAATACTTGACACCTTGGTTTCCAATCAGAGTAGCAAACTAGCTCCAAAGTTCCTGGGCTTGCTACATCTAAAGAACATTGGTTACATGAGAAACATGTGACTTCCTGTGAGTAACATAGACAAACATTTAACCCGTAAATACTTGTAATACCCAACAGTGGGGCTGAGAGAGCTCTTGACAGACACTGCTCTTTTTCAAGAACAGCTCATCAGAACTATGGCTTGCCCAAAGCCATCCAGCCAGGTGCAAGTGGAGGAGTGGGGATTCAAACTGGGTTCTCCCAGATTAGAGTCCGCACACCAACCAAAACATTCATTTTCTACTGGGAGAAATCTCTGTCGTCTAGAAATCAGTTGTAATTCTGGTGGATCTCCAGTCCCCACCTGGAGCCTGGCAACTCTACACTCATGACTAAAACTTGTTCTGTGAGTTTGTGGCATGAGGTAACATTTGAACTCAGACCTTGTGGTGCAGACAGAAATTAGGCTTTTACCCCTGAGTGACCCCTATGAAACTACCTCACATTGCTTATTTTCTTTCATGTGAATATCGCCAGAATCCATAGAAAAAATAAAAATCTCCCACTAAAAATACTCAGGCACACACACAGAGGCAGTAAATTCTCCCTAAACGCATGCATCCACACGCTGGCGCAGGCAGGCAGAGTAAACACGCTCGCCCTGAATACACAGGCACAGATCTCCAATAAACAATTCATTCTTTCTCCAAGCACACCTTCCATTAACTTTGCGCCCCTCCCTCCCCCTTTCTCCTTGCAGTGGCCGGGCAGTCTTACTCCCCGGGGAAGAGACTGGGAGCCAGCCTTCATATCAAGTTATCTTTGCTTAACCCAAGGTTTCGGTGATTGTAATTTATACACCTGCTCTTTGGGCCAAGAAAAGCCGTTAACTCATCTTTATTGCTGAGGGGGAAAACCCAGGATGCAGCTTAAAGTATTTCATCCCTTGCGGGGTCAAGTTCCCTGGGATAATTGGTTTGCGATCAGGTGAAATGTGCCTGTGTGTTTTTCAGAGGGAGGGGAGAACACAGCCCGCTTTGTAGCTGGTGGTAGCAGTGTGTGGTTGGTCGCTGCACTTCTGTGGCATCAGGGCCAGAAAAATAATAGCCCCTTCCTGTGGGGTGGCTGAAAGCACTGCTGTGGCACACTCTTGTTTGTCCTTGTTATTATCTGTCATTCATTTTTCCTGGATTTGTCTGTTTGTCTCCCCTCCTGTCTCTTTTGGCATGTTTCTCTCAGCCAGTGATGGAACCACATCTGAGCCACACAATCTTTTCAGGGCCTCAGTTGTGACAAGCATCGTCTCAGTTAGTTCTGCAACTCCATGGACAGGGAAAGGTTGCCACAATCAGACCTATCTCCTTCCTATATCTGTTAGTAAGTAGCTTGCCCATTAAGATACACAGCGGGCCCACTCCCAGACATCTTTCTCTCCTCGAGGGACTTCCCAGATATGCAGAAAGGTATGACATTTATTTATTGGAGCTGTGGTGGCTCAAGTGGTTAAGACGCTGAACTGCAGGCTGTGGAAGGTCAGCTTGAAGGTGAGTAAAGGGCACAAATCCCTTTGTGAGCGCTCAAAATAAATAAGAAAGGAAGTTGGCACATGCTAGGTTAGATTAAGAAGAAGAAACAGGGGGCCCCCCATTTTTATCCGGGGTGTGTGTGTGAATACAGATATCTGTTTCCTGTGAGTCAAACCAGTGGATGTTCAAACATCTCTAATATCGAGCAGGAAATGCACAAGACAGGAGATGAGCGTTTATCCATTTGTTAAAAGAGCAAAGAGGATGTCAGCCATATGTCTACAGGGAGACAGGGCCACAGCATGGTGGTTGTAGTGTATTGAAACGTCTTACATGAATCGCCGCATTGACTCCCCATGTTAAGCTCGAGCCAGAGGAAGGCTCCTCCGAGCTAACGTGCTATTGGTCGCTTCTCAACAGCGACCAATCAGAACTGCACCTAGTCCCTGCGAGGGAAGAACTCGCATTGGACTTTATCCACTCAACCTCATTGGTTGTTTATTGTACAGAGGCATGGCTACGAATGTTTAAAAGGAGCCTAGCTCCCAATGTTAAGTTGTTCTGGTTATGACTTCTTTCAAGCACTTGTTCGTACCTTCAATAAAGCTGTTCACTTTTGCTGAAATCACTATCCGGATCTTTGTTAGCAGCGATCTAACAGTGGTAGTGGGGAACAGTTACATTTTACAAAGGTTCAAGCACCTGGGGTCGTGGCAAGCCGAGGACATGATCTATTATTTTGTCATTTCAGAAATAAAATAGGACTCCCTTCCCCTTGAAACTGCATGTATGGGATAGGATTGAGTCGGGGGGTGGGGGAGCATATGATAAATTTGCAATGAAAAATTATGCATGGCCTTGGGGTCCAAGTGGACACAAGAGAGCATGCGGTTTAAGGACTCGCACAAGTCAATGGAGGTTTACTGTGAGGGTAACGGGAGGGACCAAGATGAATCGAGAGAGGGCAACACAAAGAGGTGGGAATTAGAAGGCCGCCGCAGAGGCTTAAAAGTGAGAAGGCGGAAAGATTTATTCCAGTAGTCCAGTGAAGAGAAATACAGAGGCATGTGAAAAAAGGGGAAAAAAATCATTCATATTTATTTATTTATAATTTAAATTTATAGACCGCCCTACCCCTGAATACACATGGCTCAGGGCAGTGAACAACATAATGGTAAAAACATTCATGGATAATAAAACAATTTAAATAATACATAGATAAAAAACATTCTCAGAGGGCGTTAAAATCTTCAGATTCCAATAAAATCACTGCCCCACGGGGAGGTGGAACGGAGGTGGAAGGAAGGGGGGGGGGGAGGAAGTGCCAGTAGGATGCTATCCGTTGCTGTCCACAACCAAAATCCTGATGGAACATCTCTGCCTTGCAAGCCCTGCAGGACTGCATTAGGTCCCGCAGAGCACAGATGCAGTCTCATAGCCAGAAAGTTTTTTGGGGGGTGGGGGATAAGGACAACATTTTCCAGCTAATCAACAACACTAATTTAATTAATATCGCTAACTTAATTAAAAGAGCTTTCAGGCAAGCAGGAGGAAAGGTGTGTACAGCATGGAAAACGGGAAAGTGTAAGCCGCCTAGTGGGATCCTGTTTTGGCCATGGCGCTTTAAAAGCCGATACTCCACAGTCCCCCATGAATGAGAGGCGCTTGGCATGTGGAGGAGGAAGGCAGTGTAGTCTGGCACTCTGCTCGGGGCAGTTTTTCTACTCTTTTTTTGTTTAGAATTGGGGGGAGAGAGAGCTGGCAGGCAGGCGTGCACAAAGGCTGAAGAGCAGCGGTTGTCTTGTTTATCCTTTTCCCCTTTCCCACCCCCTGAAGCCATCCTCAGTGGGCTTCTCAGACCCAACGAGGCTGCCCCTTGGCTACAGCAGGAAGCAGCAAGACCTGGCGAGGCTCGGCGCGGAGGAGGCACTGTCACATGATGCCAGCAGTGAGCTCCTCCCCCACTGCCCTGGCGCAGGCGCAGTAAAACACCTTTCTGCCCTGCCTCCTCCTGCACCTAGGCTTGCCAAGCCCCCTGGGAGGCCCGTTACCTACTGCCGGCGGATCAGCCCCGGGGGGAACTCCACCCCCTGCCAGAGGGCGTCCCCAGCGCTGGCCACGTTGTGGGGGGGGACACTCTGTGAATAAAGGGAAAACTCTATGGTTTTCCCTCGAGTCACGGTGCCCCGCCCCCAACGTGGGCGACACGATGACGTCGCATCCGGTGATGTTGTTGTGACACGCAAGCACGGGGAGACTCCCGACGGAGCCAGGAATCCCCCCGCTTTGCAGGTAAGTCGACTTGGCAACCCTACCTGCACCTGAGCAGGAGGGGAGGGAGAGGAGGAGCACCTCCTTACCCTGGCAGGCTGTCTCTGCGCAGGAAGCAGCAGGAAGAGCCGGAGAGGCCACGGCGGGCAGGGGCAAGGAGCGCAGTGCATCAAGTGTGGGTGGGTGGGGGTTTGGCATCCTCCTGGGGTGGGGCGACACTTATCCTTGGTGGGATCACCCCCAAATGCCTCCCGTGGCTATGGGCCTGCATGGATGTTGTTTGGCAGAGCGTTCCACCAGGTAGGGACCAGGGCAGAGAAGTCCCTGGCTCTGGACGAGGACAGCCAGACTTCTTTGGGGCTGGGGATCGCCAGTAGATTGTTCTCTGCCGAGCGTAACACTCGGGGAACATACCAGAGGAGACAGTCCCGAAGATATGTGGGTCCCTGACCTCTTAAAGTCTTAAAGATTAATACCGAGACCTTGGACCTGACTCAGTAATCCACTGGAAGCCAGTGCAGCTGACATTGCACAGGTTGAATGTGTGTTGTCTGTGATGTTCCAGTCAGGACCCGCACCACCACCTTCTGGACCAGTTGGAGTTTCTGGATCAGTCTCAAGGGCAGGCCAACATAGAGCGAGTTACAGCAGTCCAATCTGGAGGTGACCATTGCATGAATTACTAGGTTGGGCTAGAGACGGGAAGGGGGCCAGTTGCCTCATCCGGCATAGCTGGAAGAACGCCAGCTCGGCAACATTCAAGATCTGGGCTTCCATTGATAAGGAGGCAGCCAGAACCACACCCAAATTCCTGAAGTCTGTGCTGGTGTTAAGAGCACACCAGAATAGGGTGTTGGCACCCCAAGCTTGAAAACTCCCCGCCTAGCCACAGAACCTCCATCTTAGTTGGATTCAGTCTCAGCCATCCCATCAAAGCCTCTACTTCCTCAGCCAGATTTTGTGGGGCAGTGCTTGGGCGGCCGCCCATCAACAGATACAGCTGGGTGTCATCTAGGGCTGCCAAGTGGGGGCGGGGGCGGGGAAACCCCCGCTTTGGAGGCCCGATTTCTGCCGCTGCGGAATCGGGCCCCGGGAGGAACTCCGCCCCCCGAAGAGCAGTGTGGCTGCGTCACCAGAGGTGACGCAACCACGTCGCCCACATTGGGGGCGTGGTCCGGATCACCAGAGGGAAAACTCTATGGTTTCCCCCTGACGATTGGGGCCACGCCCCCAACGTGGGTAATGTCGCACGTCACTTTCGTTGACGCGTTGGCGGTGCGTGTGCGCTTTGCGCGCACACACACACATCCAGAGCCGGCTCCCGGAGCCATCGGAGCCTCCCCCGCTGGTGAGTTTGCGGGACTTGGCAACCCTAGTGTCATCAGCGTACTGGTGATACCCCAGCCCGAAACTCCACACCAGCTGGGTGAGGGGGTGCACATAGATGTTGAACAACAATGGAGAGAGCTGAGCGTTGAGTGAACAGGTTTTAAGCTGAGAGAGGGGAAGTTTGGTAAACAAAATATGACAATAATCAATCACCAGTGGACAGGGGCAAGGCCTGCAGGAATTGGGCCAGCCTCACAGAACAAGGAAAAAGAAACAGCAGTGCCAGGAGTCGGGCCCAAACCACTGAACAAGATGGCCAGAAGCAGGGCTGAACAAATA
>NW_015167536.1:1523966-1534176 GCF_001447785.1 Gekko japonicus | reverse complement strand
TATAACCCCAGCTGATTGGATGCCCTCGTAGTCACATGCCTTAGCTAGGCTCAGACCACAGTTCCTTGAGTTGCCACTTGCAGGTTAGCCATAACTTACTTCAGGCCTAGGTTGCTTGGTTTATGCTAGGTTGCCATGGCATAAGACAGCATTGACAATGGAATGCATGGTTCTGTGTTCAAGGCCCTTGGAGCCTTACAGCTACAGTAAACATCTGGCTTGAGTAGAATCAGTAGATCAAAGAAGGACACGTTTTAGAAATATTAGAGAAACAACTGACTAGCCTTCGTTGGAACAGTAATGGTTTGGTAACAGGGCGGTATAACAGTAATGTGAGCTGAGGTAGAAAGAAATGAATCAAAAGTAATGCCCAAGCTTTTCACTTGATGTTGCCAAATGAGAGAAGGTGGAAAATGAAGGTTTAAATGTTGTGCGTTGCATTTGAGATAATCAACCAAACAGAAAGAGCTGTGAGAAAGTTGGGCCTAGTTGGTGTGGAGGAAGGAAAGGAAAACAAGACAGAGCTGGATATCATTAGCATGGCAATGATGAAGGAGGCCAATAGAAGAGACTACATTGCCGAGTAGGGTTGCCAAGTCCGGTGTTGTGCTACAGCGGGGGACTCCCGGCTGTCGTCTGGAGCACATGCACACCGCACGCACGTCACCTGGAAGTGATGTGACGCAGCCGGGCACGCTGGGGGTGGGGCACGACCATCCGAGGGGAAACCATAGAGTTACCCCGGGGCCCGATCCGCCGGCGGTGGGGAACGGGCCTCTAGGGCGGGGGTTTCCCTGCCCCCCGGGGGGACTTGGCAAGCCTATTGCCGAGAAGAAAAGCGCCAAGAGTGAAAAGAGCCCAAGAACTGAATCCAGAGGGATTCCCAACAGAAATTGGAAAAGGAGAAGAATGATTTGAGAAGAATGATTTGTGAGATGAGGGTGAAACCAAGAAAGGGCACGAAATCCAAGATTTCTACCCCCAAAGAAAGAGAAGAGTGACCCATTGTATCAAAAGCTGGGGAAATATCAGAGACCAAGAGCAGAAGAGAAGTCTTACGGTGTCAGACAACAGAAGGAGATTCTAGGAGGAGCAGTCTTGACAGAAAGGTGGGTACTAAAAACCAAACTGCAGCAAATGAAAATAAGGATTCAGAACAAATAAAAGTGTGCTTTTGGGGGTAGACACTATAAACAGGTCATTTCGAGATGGATGAAGGAAGAGCAATGGGGCCATCAGAGAAGGGAATCCAAAGAGTGGCTGCACATTAATGCTGTGCCTTATTTCGCCACATGCCCATGATCTCACCTGGTAGCCTGGGGCCGAGACTCTGCCTCGACCTCAGCCCCTGATTTTTTAAAAATTAAAGGTGAGGCACGGTGGTCATCTCCTTCAGCAAGAGTGTCCTCCCTGCAGGGAGGTATTTGCACCGCTGGCCCCGGATTGAACTGCACGCAGGATCAGAATCCAATCATATTTAATCAACTGGAAAGGGCTTCGGACAATGTCCGTCCCCTCCCCGTGACAGGACAATGGGCACCCACCAGACCATTCAAATGAAATAGCCGCATGGATAGGGACTTAAAAGAGAGGCAATTCTTTTTTAGGGGGTGAATATTACAGGCCACACTTCTTTAAAAAGCATCAGAGGCACAAAAACATGTTCGCTTGTGAGAGCAGCCCGCTTCTCTCTGCGTGCCTCTCCCTCTCTCTCCAGCCACCTATCTAGCTACCTCCCTCTCCCCATATCCATCCATTCATCCATCTTCCTTCTTCTGGATTTTATCACCTGCCACAAACCTCTCATTCACTCACTCTGAGAGGCTTCATCATGCGCCGATTAGAGGGCATGGTGTCCCTTTTTCTTGGATGATTGCAGATCTGCCCGCCGCCTGCTGCCTCCCAGAGCAAAAACTGGAGTGGAACTGTGCTTACAGAAAGGGAAGAGGGAGGGGGACAGAGTGCCCATCCGCATAGAAATGCCCCCAGCGATCCATCTCCCCTCGTCGGCAGGAGAATGGTGTCGGATCGTTATGATGTGTTCAGCTCCCAGGGCCTACTCGTTTTGAGTTATGAGGATCATAGTAAAAATCAGTTTGAATTAGCTTCTGCAGATAAACAGCATCCGCTCTCTGCCCAGAGAGGCGGACAGTCCTAGTTCAGAGATGACAGCGAGCCCTGATGGAGCTGGAATGTGGACCTATGGCTGATTCCACATATGACCTTGGCATGTGTCTGTTTCAGAAACATCTGTCCAATTTCCCCTTCCAATCAAGGCATTTGTTCTCCTGGGCAGAGAATTTACCAAAGCCTCCTTCCTTTAAGGTCAGAGGCCACGTAGGGTTCCTAGCTCCAGATTGGGAGATTCCTGGAGTGGAACCTGTGTAGGGCAGAGTTTGGAGAGGAGAGGGACATCAGCAGGGTACAATCCTGTAGAGCAGGGGTGGCCAAACTGCAGCTCGGGAGCTGCATGCGGCTCTTTCACACTGTCTAATTTAATTAACACATGGAATTCACTGCCACAGGAAGTAGCGACAGCTACAACCATGGATGGCTTCAAGAGGGAATTAGATAAGCATATGGAACAGAGGTCCATCAGTGGCTATTAGCCACAAGGTATAGATAGGAACTCTCAGTCTGGGGCAAGTGATGCACTGTATTCTTGGTGCTTGGGGGGGGGCAACAGTGGGGGGGGCTTCTAGTGTCCTGGCCCCACTGGTGGACCTCCTGATGGCACCTGGTATTTTTGGCCACAGTGTGACAGAGTGTTGGACTGGATGGGCCATTGGCCTGATCCAACATTGGCTTCTCTTCTGTTCTTAATGCTAATTAAAAGCAAATGTGCATATTTTCCAATAAAAACGTGTGTGTAATATTTGTTCACTAGTAGCAAATCCCGTTGTAAAAGGAATACAACGAATGCTAGCAAGATCTCGGCCTCGCCCTCCTCCTTGGCTGCATTTATTTATTTTATTTTTTTTAATTTATATTTACGTTTATATCCCGCCCTCCCCGCCATTCGGCAGGCTCAGGGTGACTAACAACATATAAAAAAATCCATTAAAATTCCATTAAAACTGTCAATCAATATAAAATCATACAACTTATATTAAAAGGTGGCGAATCATCCGATCTCAACTGTCAACTGAACACTGTCTTACTGTAAAAACTCTACCCCCTACAGATGGATAATTCCAGAAGGACTTATCTTCAACTACAAAGAAAAGAAGCAAAAGATTGACTCTGTTACAAAAGCAAAGGCATTTTTGGAACAGCACCAAACAACAGCGAACAGTGGACATAGATCGGGAAGCAGTGAAAGTTCTTCAGGCAATTCTCTAGAAGATTCAAACTCCAATAAGGGAACAGCAGCTCCCAAATTATTGAAAGTCAGATTAACCTGTTTTTATAACTGGAGCACAAGCACCATCCTTGTCTTCAAAGCCCTCTGTGCAGACACATTTGAAGCCACCGGGAGTATTAACACAGTTCCTGTCTATGGTGCCGGTCCTCGTCTGCATGCAGCCCGCCCTGCCACCTGCAGCCATCCACAGGTGACGATGACCGGTGCAGCGGCAGCATGGTCGGTCTCGGCCTCCTTACCCTGCGGCTGCCGGATCATTGGGCCTGTCCATCACTTCGCAGTACACCAAGGGCGAGAGGCTGGGTGCTACTTTCATGGGCATGCTGCCCGGCCAGCACCCTGCACCCTGGTGCAGCCGCCGATGACCCCTGCAGCACCACCATGTTCGGCCTCGGCCTCTGAAGCCTCCAGCCGCTGGAGTGTCAGAGGACAGCCCTTGCCAGAGGCGCACACGTGGAACTCTCTGTGCCCGGGGAAGCGGCAGTGGGTGAAAGTTGGCCCTCCCACATCGGTCTGCCTCGTCTTCGGCAGGCTCGACTTTCAGACTTGTCTCCCTGTGACATTGAAAGGTCTCCATGGCTGGACGGCCATCTCCCTCCCTCCCTCCATGGCTGCTTTCCCTCACTAAAAGCGCAAGCCTTCATTGGGTAATGTTGCTGGCTTTCCATTGCTATGGGAGCTGTTTGTGGGAAGGAACTGAGAGGATCCATCCCATTCACTGTCTCCATCCAGACTGAGCCCGAGATACTGGCCGCTGGCTCTGTTGGCGGGACTGAGGCAACGCAGCGAGGCAATGAAGCCAGGGGATTGGCACACCTCCTGAGTGACAGATCAGGGACCCAATTGATTTGGGAGCATGTGGAACATTCAGGAAAGAGTCACCCCAAAACAGAATTATATATAAGAAGAGATGTTTTGCGGCTCTCAAACATCTGATGTTTATTCTGTGTGGCTGTTACATTAAGCAAGTTTGGCCACCCCTGCCGTAGAGTCCACCCTCCAAAGTAGCCATTTCCTCCAGGGGAACTGATCTCTGTAGTTTGGAGATCAGTTGTGATTCCGGGAGACCCCACCTAGAGGTTGGCAACCCTACACACTCAAGCTGAACGGGTCATACCCTTCACTTGCATGGAACAAAGGGCTTAGCTGAAAGGCTCTGCCCTCTCAGGCTTTGGTGTAGTGGTTAAGTGCGCGGACTCTAATCTGGGAGAACCGGGTTCGATCCCCCCACTCCTCCACTTGCACCTGGCTGGATGGCCTTGGGCAAGCGATAATTCTGGCACAGCTGTTCTTGAAAAAGAGCAGTCTCTGTCAGAGTTCTCTCAGCCCCACCTACCTCACAGGGTGTCTGTTGTGAGGAGGGGAAGGGAAAGGAGTTTGTAAGCCGCTCTGAGACACCTTTGGGTCGTGAAGGGCGGGGTATAAATCCAATCTCTTCTTTTCTTCTTATCCTCAAGTAAAAGGACAGTGAGAGGCAGAAATCCTATTCCTGCCTGCAGCTATCCCAGAAGCACTGGGTTGAAGGAGAGAAAGGTTGGGAATGAGAAGGAAGGGGCTGAGTCTGGACACGAGCCATTTGGTGTCTGTCTAACCCTGTCAAAACTGATAAATGCTTTGCTAAAGTCACCTGCTCTGGGCTTCTGGTGGGATGCAGCTTAATCTATCCTATAAGGCAGGGATGTCAAACTCATTTGTTACTAGGGCCAGATCTGATATAAATGTCACTTTGTCGAGCTGGGTCATGTGTGCCATAAAACGTAATGTCAGGTACTGGAGATACAAACTGTATAAAGGACAGCAGCTGGTAAGCACCAAGTTGGTGTAACCTCACTGCAAGGCCCCATGGGCTGGGAGGGGGGTGCAGAGGAAAACGCACATAGGCAGACTAGAGAGACAAGCTGTGCAGCACTGGGCAGATGCTCCTACAATGCTTGATTACTGCAGATGAGGTTGTTCTGCCATGCTGAAGCCACAATTGGAGTGGCTCTGTCCACTCCCCCAGCATTCCCTCCCTTGCATCAATTGTTCATGGGCCACATAAGAGCCCTGGGTGGGCCGGTTATGGCCCCCGGGCCTTACGTTTGACACCCCTGCTGTAGGGGATACCGGAAGCCTCACTTGCCCTCCTTGCCCCAGCTGAAGTCCTCTCCCCTAACAGGAACCTTGTCTTCCTTTGCATCTGGCCATCCAACAGACACCATTCCTGAAACCTTCTGGAAGCCGACTGCAATGAAGGACCACGTCTCCATATGATGAAATTTGCACTCGTAGCCTTGTATCAGCATTGAGACCAGAGATAAAATGTCTGAGAACTGAAATTTAGCCACATTTGAAAATGTGAACCCTGACCTCTTAAATCTTGTGGCTACTTTGAACCTGTGAATCTGTCCTAGACCACGTCTATGGCAGCAGCTCTCCAGATTCTCAGGCAGGTAAAGGTCTTTCCTAACTCCTGCTAACTGGGACCCTAACTGGAGATGCAGCAAGGCTCTTATTATGTTCTTAGATTAGGGGTAAGATCCACCCCCGATCTCTTCCCCATAATGTTCATTTGCCATGCATGCTTATGTTCGTATGATCCAGTCATAGCATGAAATGTTCTCTTGCATAGATTTCTTTCTTCTTGGTATAGGTAATTAGTGCAAATTGAAAGTATCATGGCTGTGCCTGTGAGCAGCCACTCATTCACACATAGGGTTGCCAGGTCTTATCTGGCTGCCGGAAGGGAGATCCAGCCGGGGTCCCTGGAGCTTCCGGTGCACGTGCCGCAATGACATCAGCCAGAAGTGCCATCATCACACCAGCCACATTGTATAGGGGATGCTTTTGCATTTGGCCAAAAACTCTATGGTCACCATAGAGTTTTTAGCCAAATGCTAGAGTATCCCCCCCGATATGCCCAGCGTGATGATGTCACTTCCTGGTGACTTCATTGCAATGGGGCTCTTCGGGGGTGGGCAGAGGTCATTTCGGGGGGGGAACGCGGGGGAACGCAGTTCCCCCGGGTGAGGTGCAGGGTGCGGGGCACACAATGAAGCCCCACCCCCTTCTTCCGGCAGCCCCCTGCTTCCAGCCTCATTCTGTTGCAGAAGGAGGAAGAAGCAGGAGGGTAAGTTGGCGTCCTCCCCCTCTGCCTGGCCGAGGCCACTCCACGTGGCCTCCGCGAGGACTCCCAGCCCCATCCAGGAGCTTCCCCGAGGTATCTGTGTTAGTCTGTTGCTGCAAAATAGTCCAAGAGTTCAAATAGCACCTTTAAGACTAACAAATAGCACCTTTAAGACTAACCTTTAAGACTAAGACTGAGTGGTGGGTGTGGTCTTACGACACACTTTCGGTGATGGCAGGGGGTGTGGCATATGCTAATGAGTTATGCTAATGAGTTCCCCTAGCTCTTTTTCTACCAAACGACCCCTGGGGGTGGGGCACCCGTGCTGGCCAGGTGGCTGGTGGCAGATTGGGGCCCCCAAAAGCAGGGGAACCCCCGACCCCATGGGGGGGGGGATGGTAACCCTATTAACACAGGAAACCCTGCTCAGCAGCAATCTGGAGCCGCTCAAGGTCTTGCCCTACCCATTGCCCATTTTAGGGTTACAGCCAATGTTCCCTCTAAGCTGTGGAGTCTTGTGAGCAAAAATGCTACTTTGTGAGCTACTGGCATTAAAGTTGTGAGCGAGCGACTGGGCTACTGCATTAATTAGTTTGCTCTGGGGCCCTCCTTCCTGAGCTAAGACAAAAATGTGTGAGCCGGAGACTAAAAAACTGTGAGCTAGCTCACACTAACTCAGCTTAGAGGGAACACTGGTTACAGCAGTTATAGTCTGCTCAGGATGTGAACTGCCCTGCTCAGCAGGGGGTGGGGAAATTAGAGGGAACTTTGATCATGGCTATATGGTTGCTCTGAGAAGAAAGCAAAATTTCAGACCAGAACTTGTTCATTGAGTTACAGTGGATATTTATTTGTTGTTATTTTTTTACAATATGCCCCTGAAACAATAGTTAACAAAAGTACATAAAATCAATAAGCAGACATTAAGTTAAAAGGTCACACAGAATAAACCGGCAGGAGGTAACAGGAAAAACTAGCACCATAATATTCAAAATACCTGGCAAAATAATTTAAAAGTTCTGAATTGCCCTTCTGAAAGAGGCCACAACATGGATCCAGTGAGCCTCCTTTAGGAAGGGGTTCATTAAAACAGACACTACCACCAAAAAGCAAAAAAAGAATCTCGTGGCAATTTAAAGACTAGCTATAATAATCACATGCATGTGGAGGTAGAGAGAAAAAGTGTTAAAAAGGCTACTTCCACACAGCAACGTTTCTGCCCTGTCGCTCTTGTTGCTGCTATGAATGCAGAGGCTACACATGCAGGGGCAGAGGTTCACGCTGCAGTTTTCCCTGCACTGCAGGGTTGTTTTGTCTCAGCCCCACTTCCCATTGCTGTCTCAACCCATTTCCCCTTACACCACTGGGTTTTGGGGGGGCTTAACAACAGCTGGCAATTCCTGGGTTGCTATAGCACAATAGCATCGATTGTAATGAACGACAATATCCTCTAAATCCCCAGCTTTCTTTTCTTTTATTTTCTTTTTAAAAAATCTCTAGACTAGGGGTGTCAAACATAAGGCCCGAGGGCCGGAGCCAGACTGTCCAGGGCTCTTATGCAGCTCACGAGCAATTGATATAATGGAGGGAATGCTGGGGGGGGGGAGTGGGTGGAGCCACTCAATTGTGGCTTCAGCATGGCAGAGCAACCTTGTTTGCAGCAGTCAAAATGCTTTATGGGAGCATCTGCCCAAGCGCTGCACTGCTGCTTCTCTAGTCCGCCTATGCGGGTTTTCCTCTGCACCCCCCTCCCAGCCCATGGGGCCTTGCAGTGAGGATACACCAACTCAGTGCTTACCAGCTGCTGTCCTTTATAAAGTTTGTATCTCCAGTACCTGTCATTACGTTTTATGGCACACAAGGCCTGGCCCGAAGAAGGGACAATTATGTCAGATCTGGCCCTCATAACAAATGCGTTTGACACCTCTGCTCTAGACCTTTTTGTTGTGAAGATATAAGGGAAGCACCTTTCCTGTCATACTTCTGCACAGAAAAGGGCTAGAGACTTTTTCAACTGAAAGCTGGAAATTCAGAGAAATAAATAGATCGTGGCAACAAACTGTTATAATAGCATAATAGCATAAGAGCACTTACCGAATTTTTGGGAAAGCCCGACAAAGCCCTTTGGGGGTATGGCAGAAAACTGTGACTATGGGGGCTGAGGTGAAGATGGCACTGATATGGGCGGGGGCTTCAAAAATACACACCTTCCCGTCCACATGGCAGCATGTATAGGCGCTTTGAGTACAATCTTTGCAAAAAGAGTGTTTTAAATCAGTTTTGGCAAAGATCACAGGAAAGCAGAGGAACACCCAGGAAGTGATTAGGGAATGATGCCATCTGGATACCACAAACAAACAAAAAATGCTTGCTCCAGTTCGGATGCTAAACTGGAGCAAAATCTCTGTGAGGAAGCAGCCTGCCTCCTGGGAAACTGAAACGGTTTCCGACTGCCGTATTTCTGAGTATTGCTGCTTTGGGGGTTCAGAATGCATCACATAGGTAGCAAACGCTGCAGTTGCCTTAGGTCAGTCCTGATCCATATTCTGCCTCGTAGTCCACTCCTGGACTCCCACATCGCACTCTCTGTCGGTGTCAATCATGATGCAGTGGGATTTGGAGGGGAGGCAGGATGGGGCAGAATCATCTGACAGTGGGGAGGCTTCCAGATGTGAAGGGTGACGGGAGGAGCAGGTGAAATCTCAGACTGAATCTCAGTAAGGTTCCCCTTGCCCAAATATCCTGAACTGAATAATTGGATGGGGGGGGGGATTGCAGAACCTCAGTACCATCGTTGCCCAGCTGTTCTGCAATAATCACATCTGTCAGCTCCTTCTGTTTGTGTGTGTGTGTTGGGGGGGGGGAAATAAGGCAGATCTGGAGGTTGGTGAAACCTCTGTTTTCCAAGGTCTCTGTCTTTCCCTGCTGCTTCTTGGTTTACACAGCCACCGTCTGCCTTGAGAGCATGGGGAAAGGGAAGGGGGGGGCAGCTGTAAATCCAGCCGAGCGCCTAATCGCTGCCATAAATAACCATCTGAAATAGCCATTAAGAGGGTCAGAGTTCAGGTTGGCATGACAACAGCCGGCTAGTGGTGACTCAGACTTTGCAGGAGCAAGAAGTGGGACTGGCAAAGCTGGGGCAAGAGAGCTGTGCGGGTGGGCAGGAAGTGGTGGGCAGGATAGGCAACCTGTTCAGCCCACCATTGGGTTGGCATGCCAGCAAGGAAGGCCCATGTTTATGCCTTGCACATGCACTACCATTGTGATGCAGGAAAACAAGTACCCTTGTTTCACATTAAATACGCACGGGATTATAGCATTGCTGTGAGCATGCCAAATGAACGAGCCACTTTCACAGGAGATGGCAGCATGGCTTGCCAAAGAGTTTTGAAAGATGTTCACTGCGCAGTAAAATTTCCCTGAAACCAGAAAGCAGACGTGGGTCATATTTCGATGATAGGTATTGTTGCTGTCATAGAATCCCGACTTCCAAAGTACTAGGCTTAGCCTCCTTCCTGCCTTCACCCACTCTTCCTGGCTCTAGCCTGTTGAGCAGTGGAAGAAAACTAAGTGGGGAGGTGACAGTGCGGATCTAGCAATGACACTTCGAACTGTGACGTTCTAGGAATTTTCCAAGTCTCTATGGCCTTTACCATAGAGATTTGGGGGAACTCCTAGAGCATCGCTGATGTGGCAACATCACTTATGGGAAATGACATCACCACATCAGCAGTGCTCCC
>NW_015167536.1:1475040-1523921 GCF_001447785.1 Gekko japonicus | reverse complement strand
CAGAAACATCTGCCTATGGCTGCTTGTTCATGTTGTGTGTTCTCCATGTTGCCTTCATTGCCACTGTGACTACAGAGTTAGACACATTGGCAGCGAAGCTTCCTCATATGGGAGTTTCCTGTGCACTTCTTTCCATCTTTCTCCAAAGTTTTCCCTTCCAAACATGCTCGGCATTGGCTCTCAGGAGGTGTGGTTGTCGTGGTTGCCATGGCAACTCACCAGCCCTTTTGGGAGGTCTTTTATTCCAGCACGTGCCAAAGTGCAAGGGGGGACTCTCGATGACCGCACTCTCGGATGACAGTGGCCCTGCCCCCAGTGTGCCCGGGTCACTTCCGGGCGACGTGCACGTCGGGGTGGAGTTCCCCCTGGGGCCTGATCCACCAGCGGCGGGGAACAGGCCTCTGGGGCAGGGGTTTCCCCGCCCCCCAGGGGGACTTGGCAAGCCTACAAAGTGCTATAACAGTTCTATTAAAATTTGAAATAGATGAGTGGCAATCGATCATTACACTGCTATGGTGCTATATTGTATTTATTTACTTATCGCATTGACTCATTTATACCACACCGTTCTCCCCAATAGATACCCCAAAGCAGCTTACATTGTTCTCCTCTCCTCCATTTTAGCCTCACAACGAGCCTGTGAGGTAGGCTGGGCTGAGGGTGAATGATAGGCCTGAGGTCACCCAGCGAGCTTTCATGGCAGAGGAGGGATTTGAACCTGGGTCCCCCAGATCTTAGTCTGACACCCTGACCGCTTTCAAAAGCCCTTCAATAGCCCTCTGGTGGTGTGTGGGAAAAAATGCTAGGAAAAGGGTGCTGCTGAGGGGCTGTGAGCAGGAAAACAGTGTCAATGGGGGTCGGACCTTCACAGGCCATTCCTTCCATACCAATGCCCTCAGAGTGTGTTCTTTTCAAAAAGATCAAAATAAAGCAGGTTTGGGAAGGAGTGTATTGAGGAGGCGGAAAACCTGGAAACAGGACAATTACGAGACGATGTTGTACGGGAAAGCCCCACTCCACCCCAAGCATTCCAGTTTGGAAGTCAAGGACAAGAAAAAATTGTGTTTGGGAACAGCCTTTGTGAAGAGGGATGCATGCAGGTTGGGGGATCTGCATATGCAGTCATCCCTATTCCTATCATCCTTCTACTCTCCATTATTTTTAGGATGATAGAGGGAAGGAATGGGGAAGAAGAAGAAGAGGAGGAGGAGGAGGAGGTAGAGATTGGATTTATACCCCACCCTTCACTGGGAGTCTCAGAGCGGCTTACAAACTCCTTTTCCTCCCCCCCCCCCACAACAGACACCCTGTGGGGTAGGCGGGGCTGAGAGAGCTCTTTCGAGGACTGCTCATGAGAGAACAGCTCTGAGAGAACTATGGCTTGCCCAAGGTCATCCAGCAGCTGCAAGTGGAGGAGTGGGGGATCAAACCCGGTTCTCCCAGAGTAGAGTCTGCGCTAAGTATCGTGCCTATGATATGTGTGCAAACTGTATAGGGTTGCCAGCTCTGGGTTGGAAAATACCTGAAGGTTTTTGGGGTGGAGCTTGGGGAGGGGAGGGACTTCAGTGCCATTGGGTCCACCTTCCAAAGCGGCCATTTTCTCCAGGGGAACTGTTCTCTGTCGCCTGGAAATCAGTTGTAATCCCAGGAGATCTCCAGCCACCTCCTGGAGGTTGTATAAATATAAAGACACTCCGTGAATGAATTATGAATAAAAGCAGAGAAATTATATTGTATGAAACAATTCAAACAATTTGAAATCTTTGTAACCCATATATGTATATATGTATATATATTACAGAGCTAGGAACAAAAAGTAGCAGAAAAATTATATTGTATGAAACAATTCAAACAATTTGAAATCTTTGTAACCCGTGGGGGTTACAAAGATTTCAAATTGTTTGAATTGTTTCATACAATATAGGTTTTCTGCTTTTGTTCGTAATTCATTCACAGAGTGTCTTTATATTTATACAAAATCCGCTCGTGAGCTCTCATTTTTTATATACAACCACCTGGAGGTTGGCAACTCTAAAATGGCATGGTGACTTCCTGCGTGTAGTGGTTGGCACACATGTTCCCTGTGCTTTACTGTCAGTAGAAAATCACTAGGTTTAACCTTTTATGAACCCCTTGGATGAGTTTGTGGGGAGGGACTGGGTACACACAGGCACACATAACAGATGCATATATATCCAGAATATGTAGTTGTTATGTGTGTGGGAGGGCTGGGGGGGGCTAAATACGCTTAATTTCCTCACCACTTGTATGGTATGTGGCTGACAGATGCAACCATTAGTAAGGTTATATACAATTTTTTTTAAAAATGCAGTAACACTTAGAGGATAGAGTTAAGCTGCAACTGGGTCCAGACCCTGGCTAAGCCAGGGGGCCTCAGTGAGAACCAGGACCACTCACCCCACTTGCCCACCCTATTCACATGATCCTCTTTGTAAAATGAGGATAATGGCACTCCTTGCAAGGCAGAGTAGGTTAATGAAATGCCTTCAGGATGACATCTGGTTAGGAGAGGGGCCACTTCCTGGCTCTCAGAGTTCATTGCCAGCCCTTGGGTATGTGGGACAAGTTATGCTCTAGTGCCCCCTAGTGGGGGGCACATCAGTATCGGTTGGCATTTGTGTCTCCAAAGGTCTCCTACGCGCCCCCATCCATCCCACCCGGGGCCATTGACCTACAAGGGGGAACAATTTCTAAGCCACCAAGCTGCGAGAGACTCTTTTCGTCTGGGAGACGGAATGGTTTCTCCTGCGGTTTAATTGCGGCAGCCTGCGGTGCCTTTTCCTGCTTTCAGAGACTCAGGGGTTGCTTTTATGGTTCAGAACAAAGCATCTGTAAAAAGTGTAATTGAATAAAAGGTGGCAGGGGGCCCAGCCAAGTTGCAAAGATGCAGCAGGGGGGGGCTTGGCCCTGCCCAATGGAGGATGCCGTCGCATTTCACCTCCCGCCGGGAAGATGCACAGCCGCATTCACTTGGGATACTCAGCCTCATTGGCAAAAGTAATGCCAGGGAATTGTTATACTCAGTTGGGACGTAAGAATACAGCAGCCCTGGCAGATTCTTCCTCCACACCCTGAGCATTCGCTAAGGGTTGCCATTTGTACCAGAATGGGTCCTTCCTATGCCAGGGGCAGGATTCCCATTCTTTATTTATTTATTTATTTATTTTTGGATTTACATCCCGCCCTCCCCGAAGGCTCAGGGCGGCTAACAACGAGGCACAAGTGCCAGAGTTAAAACAGATAAAACAGCCTAAAACAGTAAAACAATATAATACAACAACAAAGTGTCAGTGCTCCATTTATCGCAAGATGGGGTAGATCTTAATCCAATGGCAATTGGTCCCGCAACCTGTCATCCCCTCTCCTTCCAGGGTCACCTCGCACCCAGATGGAACCACATATTAGTGGTAGTGGTGCGATGCTGCATACATATTGGTGGTGGAATTGTAGTGGCGGCGGCTCCTACTCGAAAGCCTGGCGGAAGAGCTCTGTCTTACAGGCCCTGCGAAACTGAGAAAGATCCTGCAGGGCCCGGATCTCCTCCGGGAGCTCCTTCCACCAGTTAGGAGCTGCCACTGAAAATGCCCTGGCTCTAGTAACAGGAAATTTAATATCCCTGGGGCCTGGAATTACCAGGAGATGTTGAAAAGGAAACATAAGCCCATAAGCCCTGCTGGATCAGACCAGTGGTCCATCTTGTCCAGCATCCTGTCTCACACAGTGGCCAACGAGTTGCCTCCAAGGGCCAACAAACAAGGCACAAGAAGCCCAGGCCTTTCCATTATGTTGCCTCCTAGCACTGGGTTTCAGAGGTTTGCTGCCTCTGAAAATGGAGGTTCCCTCTGCTCACAGCCATTGCAGGCCCGTAGCCAGGATTTTTTTTTAATTTGGGGGGCCTTTTAAAAAGTGGGGGGCACTGAAATTTGCACAGAGCCCTGTGCGAGCACAGCCCCACTTCTCCCCCAAAGCATTTAAAGGGTCCCTTTAATTGCTTTGGGGGAGAAGTGGGGCTGTGCGCCTGTACTCCAAGCCATGAATTTGTGACTTGGAGTGCAGGCGTGCGCTAGCCCTCTCCCACGCTTCTCTCATTTGAAGCAAGTTGCTGAGGAGACATACAGAGAACTGCCGGGGGGAGAGAACTGGCAGTGGCGAGCGCAAGAAATAAGTCGGGGGGCTTGGGCAGAAGGTCAGGGGGCTGGGCCCCCAAGTGCCCCACTGTAGCTATGGGCCTATGCCATTGACAGACCTCTCCTCCATGAATATGTCTAACCCCCTTTAAAGCCATCTAAACCAGGGGCAGGGGTCATTTGGGGGGGGACGCGGGGGGACGCCATCCCCCCGGGTGAGGTGCGGGAGGGCGGGGCCTGGAGCTCCCTGCTGGTGCCCGCTGGAGGTCGCCGCCGGCTGTGGGGAGGACACACTTCCGGTGATGTCAGGGGGTGTGGCATATGCTAATGAGTTATGCTAATGAGTCCCCCTAGCTCTTTTTCTACAAAATGACCCCTGACCAGGGGTGTCAAACATGCGGCCCGGGGGGCCAGATCAGGCTCCCAGAGGGTTTCTATCAGGCCCGCAGTGGAACTGGCTGTCTTCTGCTTCTTCTTCTGCTGCTGCTGCATCATTGTAGGTTTGCAGCTTACAGATACACACCTGTTACTTATCAGACACTGTTAAATAAACAAAATATTGCAAGAGTGCTACTGTTTTAAGCATGTTTTTATTTTAAGTAAAAAGAACTGTTTGTGTCCTTTATAAAGTTTATATCTCCGCTACCTGGCATTACATTTTATGACACACATGGCCCGGCTAGGGCTGCCAAGTCCCCCGGGGGGGGGCGGGGAAACCCCCGCCCGGGAGGCCCGTTCCCCGGCGCCGCTGGATCGGGCCCCGGGGGAACCCCACCCCCAAAGCACGTCACACAAAAGTGACGTAAGCACGTCCGGGACGTTGGGGGCGGGTTTTCCCTCGGATGATTTTGGCCCCGCCCCCAACATCCCGGACGTGCTTACGTCACTTCTGTGTGATGTGCTTGCGGTGCGTGCGCGCTTTGAGTGCGCACAAAGACTCCCGGAGCAAGCCGGGACTCCCCCACTCCAGAAGAGGTGAGTACTTGGCAACCCTAGGCCCAGCCCAACAAGGTCTCATTTATGTCAGATCCAGCCCTCATAACAAATGAGTTTGACACCCCTGATCTAAATCATCTGTAGGACTATATATGGGGAGCAGTTTAAAAACAGAATTTATCCTTAGAACAAGAGAATGTGGGGCCATCTGGATAAAGTTAAGAACCTTCGTGGACCTGTCAGGGTGCTGCAGCTGAAATCCTCACTGCTCAAATAGATTGCTCCTCTACAGTGAGTCAGTTCAGAAGCTGTTGTGTGAAACACTTTTGGCTGCTGCTGCTGCCCAATTTGCATCAGCTGTCTGATGACAGGAGTCTCCGGTTTCTCCTCCCACCTTCAGCCATATTCAGTGGCTGGAGTGCTTCCTTGTTTTAGGCTGCAGTGCAGAGCCCACAAGGGAGATCAGGGAGGCAGGGAGGCTACGAGAGGCTAGGCAGCCATGCATCAAAGGGGTGAGGAAGGCTGAGGATTTGCCTTTTAGGCTAAGTGCCTTCTTTGTAGGAGTGCACACAGACACACCACTGGTGTAAATAATGGCATCGGCTGCTTCTGTGTGCCTCATGTTAAGGAGGAATCTCTGGCCACAGTGGCTGGCATGCATGCTTCTGCCACAATCAGGCAACAGAAAAATTGGACTGGAGCAAGGGAAGAGATTTCAGCTGCCCAGAAGCCTTCACCTAGGGAGGCTCGCACATGATCTGAAATAAGACCATAGACCGTGTTCTGCAGCTGAAAAATCCCTGTTTGTTCTTCTCAGACAAAAGCACTTTGCAAGCTCCCGGGCACTCCCACTAGCAGGGCCAATCACCACCTCGCCATCTATCATCCTCCCTAACAAAGGAGCTCACAAGTTCACATTCACAGCCCTTTCACTTTCTGCATAACCTCCTTGCCTTTATTCTCCCAAGATTTTCAGGTGTGGCATGTGAAGGCCATCGCCATTATGGGCCAGTGGGTGCAATGCCCCCCTTACAGCAATGATTTGCCCCGCCTAAGGGTTTCCGCAAATTGGACATTTAAAAAAAATTGTGGAATGACAGCCTTCTATTTAAAGAAAGAGGTAATGCTTTAAGAAGAGGGGCACTTCTGTTGCTTAAAAGCAGTGGGTTTTGATGGCCCCCTCCTCCATGGTAGTGCAGCAAACTCCATGGCCTCCTGATCATCCTCATGCATGAAGGGGGGCAAAAATCTCCCTGGCTGAACACAGAAGGGCATTTAAAACGGTAACTGAAGAAATTTATTGTTTGATTGTATATTTAGTACATCTTTCCTCCACGGAGCTTAAAATGGCATACGTCATACATATAAACCTTACCATTGATTAAAATTATTAATATATACATTCCGGTTTTTATATTAGTCCTTAAGATAATTTTCAAACATTAATCATATTTTGCTCTATGAATCTGGTCCGTAACTTATAGACTTGCAGTAATATTCTAAAGTTGATGATGTGGTAATCTAAAGCTGATGATGTGGTAATTCCAATTGTTATCGTTCTGTTAAAAATGCAGAAGGGAAGCTGAGAAAGGTAGCATTTTAGAACATATTATATTCTGATGTACAATATACAATATGAATTTCCTTGAATAATGGAAAGCCAGTTTGGTGTAGCCAGTTTGGTGTAGTGGTTAAGAGTGTGGACTCTAATCTGGGAGAACTGGGTTTGATTCCCCACTCCTCCACATGCAGCTGCTGGTGTGACCTTGGGTCAGTCACAAGTTCTTTCAGAGCTGTTCTCTCAAGGGCAATTCCTGAGAGAGCTCGTTCAGCCCCACCTACCTCATAGGGTGTCCGTTGTGGGGAGGGGAAGGGAAGGGATTGTAACCCGCTCTGAGACTCCTTCAGGTAGAGAAGGGCAAGGTATAAATCCAATCTTTTCTTCCTCTTCTTCTAATATAACTTCGTCTATAAAATTATTTTCATCTTTACTTCCTTATACCCTCTTTCCTTTCTGTACCCTTTTCTAATCTTAAAATAATAAAAAAGATGGCATACATCATTCTCCCCTCTTCCATGCTCACAACAACCCTGTGAGGTAGGTGCAGCTGAGAGTGAGTGAGACGGCCTAAGGTCACCCAGAAACCTTCCATGGCAGAGTGGAGATCTGAACCTACATCTCTCAGATTTTAGTCTGACACTCTAACCACCACACTGAATCTCTGGATCTAGGCAGGTGTTCATTATAAATAGGGAAATGTCTCTGAAAAAATAGAGGCTATACTTACTGTGCTCATCATTAACAGACAATTAAAATACATATAGGTTGAATTCAGATATGTGGTTTAAATTTTACAAAATGTGGTGCTTGCATGGATGCCTGGCTCCTCCCTCTTTCCCCCCTCCTTTCTTGCATGGAGATCAATGAAGGAGTGGTGGTTTAAGACTAACCTTTGAGAAACAGATGCAGGCATATGGCTTAGCCGGAGTTAAGGCGTGGAGTCAGGGTAGGGACTGGAGCTCAGAGACAAAGTGTCTGCTTGGTATACAGAAAGTCCCAAGTTCAGTCCCTCGCATCTCCAGTTAATAAAGGGTCAGGTGATGTGGGAGACCTCTGCCTGTGACCCTGAGAGCTGCTACCAGTCAGAACAGACAATACTGACCTTGGGAAGACCCAGCATAAGGCAACTTCATGTATTAATGTTAGGTGTCCCCCCCACTACAAGCCGGCATTCGTAACCAGAGTTTAATCCTGGTTTAGAACCCCCATCAGTGGAAGGAAAACTCACCTTGATATAGGGCTGCCAACCTCCAGGTGTGACCTGGAGATACCCTGAAATTACAACAAATCTCCAGAGATAATTTCCCCTGGATCACACACATAGGAAACTGCCTTATACTGAATCAGACCCTTGGTCCATTGAGGTCAGTATTGTCTACTCAGACTGGCAGCAGCTGTCCAAGGTCTCAGGCAGAGGTCTTTCTCATCACCTACTGCCTAGTCGTTTAACTGGAGATGCTTGGCATTAAACTTGGGACCTTCTGCATGCAAAGCAGAGGCTCTTCCACTACGCCACAGCCCCACCCCAAATGGTTACTTAGGAGGGCGGACTCTATAGCATTATACCCCACCGAGGGCCCTCCCCTTCCCAAACCCTACCCTCCAAAGGCTCCCTCCCCAATCTCTAGGAATCTCCCAGCCCAGAGTCAGCAACCCTATGGATTAAGCCACAAGCCTATAACAGGGCCATGTTTCCAAGCAAGCCATATAAGCAATTATCTGTGGCAGCACAGTGAGGATGGTTCCAGTACAAGGGCTTGGCTTGCGGCAGAACAGGACCAAGAAGTAATCAGTGGACCTTGCTTTGGGTGATAAAATACCTTGAACTGGCCTGGCCTGCATTTGTGCATCACAGATGGTCATCAGAGTTAATCATCAATCAGTCATCGTTCCTTCATTGAGCTCTGTGTGAGAAGGAGGGTGGGACAAGGGGAGAAGACAAGCATGCATGTGAGCTTGGCACAAGCTGGCCTGTGTGTGTTTTCATTTAAGTGTAGTAGCCAAATTCTGAATGCAGCCATAGAATCTTTGGCTTGGTGATAGAGGTTGTCTCTTCTAGACAGCCTTTTGGGTTGTGGCTCAGTGGCAGATGTAGTATGGATGGGAATATAAAGATTTTCATATATAGGTTTTTTCCTTCTTGATTGTTCATATTCATATTTCTCAGGTTTTTATAGATTTATTCTTTAAGTAATATTTTATTAGGATGTTAGAAAGGTCTGTTATATAGAAGGCTTTCCTCTTGTAGGTCTGATTTTGTTAGCAGACAACATAATAGGTACAAAGTTCATGATTCTGTAGTTCTTAGGGCAAACCTTTCAATGTCTGGGTCAGATAAGATTTTAGTCTGATATGAAGAATCCTTGCCCATTATCATTTAGGTTAGATTAAGTAAACACTTAGTTTGACGTAGATATGTTTCTTTATATCTGGCCAATCAGAGGATTATTACTCAAATTACCACTGTCTTTTGTTTGAATATTGTTTTCTTGATGATGTCAGTCCATGTATAAAATATCATGTATTTCCTGAATATGTTCAGAATATGCTGAAGAAGAAGATGAAGAAGAAAAAGAAGAAAGTTGTCAATTTTTGGTTAACTGTTTGGTCTAATTGTTTTCCTGTTAATTGAGGCATGTTTCCTGATTATGCTGAGAAGAAAGCAGTCAGTTTTGATGGGTCCTTTGGCCTAACTGTTTTCCGTATTTCATTACAATAAAATACAAGAACTTCCTCCTCATTTGACTTCATTTTTGACATGGAATCTAATATGTACAACACAGAGCATTCACTTAGGCAGAAGTTCTCTGGTTCAGTTCCCAGCATCTCCAGTTAGAAGGATCAGGTAAAACATGATGTGTAAGACCTTAACCAGAAGCCCTGGAGACGTACTGCCAGTCTGAGTAGACAAGTATTGATCTTGATAGACCAGTGGTCTGCTTCAGTATAAGACCGCTTGATGTCTTTCACCTGATTCCTTCCTTTCTCTGACTGTCTCCTCCACCACTATCCGCATTAGACAGTAGAATTTTTATCCTCTTGACAAGCTCCTCAAGCTCATTAATGGTGAGATAAGATCAAGGCTGTAATCCAAAGCATGCTTAACAGATTTAGGTTTTCACGGGACACCTTGTCCATTTCAAGGGAAACGACTTGCAGATGTGCTTAGAATCACACCCCTGGCATGTGTTATTTATCTTTATGCCTGAGTCACAAGCCTCTTCAACAGTATGATTTTTTCCTCATACTGCTTAAGCGGGTGGTGCGGCAAATCACTTTCTGCCATGATGTGGGTCCTTCACCCTCAGCCTGATCTGCCCACTGGATGTGATTCAGTAGCAAAGACCAAAACCTGGCCATGATATCATGGGTGGGGCTGGCTGTGATTGGCGATGCGCACGTCAATTGGACAGTGCAAGGGCACTGTGTACACTATTGATGCTAGACCTCCGGGTCCTTTAAAAGTAGGCATAGCTCCCTCCGCATCACTCTCCTATCAGTCCACACACAGCCTCCAGCCAGCATGGTGCAGTGGTTAGGGTGCTGGGCGATGATCTGGGAAATCCAGGTCCAAATGCTCCTGCTGTAGGGTTGCCAAGTCCATCTTCCACCCCCAGCAGGGGACTTTGGGGACGTCCCTGGAGGGGGTGGGGAATCCCCAAAGTGATGACGTCATGTTGGGGATGTCTGCCGCCCCCCCTACCCGCCCGTGCGCCGGATCTCCAGAAACAGCAGTTCCCTGCAGTTAAAGTAGCCGGCAGCCGGCGTTTCCCCTTTAAGAGGAGCTGCGTTTCCCTTTTCAGAACAAAGCTGGCTTTTTCCTGCAAGCTTGCGGAGTTTGCGCTTGGGATGAAACACGGGTTGCACACCCTTAAAGGGAGAGAGATGGGTGGCTGTGGGTGTTGGGGGTGGGGCTTCCCCCGCTGGCTATCTGGCCGGCGGCGGGTAGAACCCCCCCCAAAACGGGGGACCCCTGGCAAACTGGGGGGGGGGTTGGCAACCCTATCCTGCTGCCATGGAAGATTGCTAGGTGACCTTGGGCCAGTCACACAGTCTCAGCCTAACCTCCCCCAAGAGGGTAGTTGGTTGTTGAGAGAATAAAATGGAGCAGGGAAGAATAATGTTGTAAGAATAATGAAGATGGAACCGCTTAAGCTGGTGGTGCACCAAATCACTGTAGTCAGATAATGTTGTAAAGGATGCGGACAGAATGGAGCAGGTGCAGAGGAGAGAGACGAGGATGACTGGGGACCTGGAGACCAAGTCCTATGAGGAAACGCTGAGGGACCTGGGAATGTTCAGTCTGGAGAAGAGGAGGCTGAAGGGGGACATGATTGCTCTCTTGAAGTCTTTGAAGGGCTGTCACTTAGAGGAGGTCAGGGAGCTGTTCCTGTTGGCAGTAGGGGATAGGACTCGCAAGAATGGGTTTAAATTAAAAGTGGGAAGGTGCCGGCTGGATCTTAGGAAAAACCTTTTTACACTAAGAGATGTTCAACAGTGGCATCAGCTGCCTAGGGAGGTGGCAAGCTCCCCCTCACTGGCAGTCTTTAAGCAGCGGCTGGACAGACATTTGTCATGGATGCTGTAGGCTGATCTTGCATTGAGCAGGGGGTTGGACTAGAGGGCCTATGTGGCCCCTTCCAACTCTGCAATTCTGTGATTCTGTTCTACGATTCTAAGCTGCTTTGCGTCCCCATTGGGGAGAAAAGGGAGGTATAAATATCTGAATACGTAAAAAGGGCAAAATTTCCACATCTGAATGGTTCCTTGTTCCTCATGAGCCAGCGGAACAGAACCAAGTGGTGGGTGTCTTTTAACACTGTACAGTTGTACAGACTTGAAAGGGATTTGCTGCCTCCCCCACACACCCAGCCTCCAACTATCTGTCTCTGATAATCTCTTGATGTCCTTTCAAAACCAATTACTAGATTAATTGACTCGGGAAAGGATGCAGTTGAGAGCCGGGGACGCCCAGATTTATCTTCTAATAGGCCGCAGCGGACATGGCTTGTGCCAGGGGAGATTTACCGTCTCCCTAATTCAGCGACAGTTCAAATCTGTGATTAATAAGGTTTTTTCTATCAGGCTCATAATTTACCTCCTTTTTTTTTTTAATCAGTGGAACTGGCGACTGGCCTCCATATCATCTTCAATTACAAAAACATTAAAGCCACGCACGCTGGTTGAGTGGTGGCTGCCCAGCTGGGGAATGTTTTCTTTAAATCACAGCCAAATTAACATAACAATAAGTGGCACTTGCATTTGAATGGAAGCAGCTGAGTGTTATTTGGGTCTTGTTATGCCTCGGTGCCCTGGTTCGGCTTATTCATCCAGCTGCCTCCGGGGGCACTAAAGGGCAATGGACGGATCCCTCCTGGAGGGAGCTTGAAGGCACCAGGTCTAGAGAGCACGTCTCTAGGAAGATCTGACTCACTGCTAGTACGCTGGTATTATATTTACTTCCCTAACAGAGCAATGACTATCCTTCATCATGGGGCGTGATGGATTCTCTGTGGCCAAGTTGCTTGTGGGGGATCTTTCTCCAGTCTGGATGTCACTGCAGCCCCCAATGCTGTTTTTCTAGGAAGATTTTGGTCTCTTAGTCAGAAAAATATATATATTGCCCGCAAACCTTCCAGCATGAAACCAGAAGATGACATTACAGGCCTCTGGAGAGTCGTCTGGTTTTGTTCTGGAAAGGGGTGGTGGCCAGGTTGGAACTAGTATGCAAGGTCTCATGTGCTGGTTTTGGCCAGAATGGTGCCAGTTCCCAAGGCCAAAAGCTGCATGAGACAGACTCATATTTTGCTTTCTGTCCGGAGGGGGGAAAGGATGAGAGATGAGAAGAGATTATTATAGGACCAGATGTAATCCGTAATATGCCGGCTCACCATCCCTGCTGTTCTGGGTTGAGAAATTTCTGGAGATTTGAGGGTGAAGCACGGGGAGGCTGTGGTTTGGGGAGGTACCTCAATGGGATATGATGACATAAAGCCTACCCTGCAAAGTTGTTATTTTCTCCAGGAGAACTGATCTCTGTGTTCTGGAGGTGAGTTGTAATTAGGGTTGCCAACTCTGAGTGGGGATGGAGCTTGGGGTGCGACCTCTAACAGGGTATAAAGACATAGAGTCTGCCCTCCAAAGGAGCCATTTTATCCAGGGAAACATTTGGAGATCAGTTGGAATTCTGGGTGATCTCCAGGCCCCACCTGGAGGTTGGCAATCATAGTATTGACTCCATGTGTGGCATTTCACTAAAAGTGCACACCTCCAAGTGGAAGCCAGGAGAACCTTGGCTGCTGTTCCAAACTACAACAGTGCACTCTGGATAAAGGAATCTTCAATGCTGGTGTTCTTTTACCCCGAGCTGTTCCATTAAAACAGATATAAATGAGTTCCCCCTCCATGAAAATCACATATATAAGCCAACAGCATTTGTTTCTTCTCATCAAACAGCTACAAAACTGCCCAGCCGACCAGCATCACAAAGGGGCTGTTTGAAAAGGGAGGATGTGAGAAAGCAGTGACTCCCGTGGAAACCTGTCCATTGATCTCATCACTTGCGTCCTGCCTGCTAGCGAAAGCCTCCCCCCCGTCTATTAGACCTTTTAAAAAGAAAACTTGTACTGCTGCTTTCTTGATATGTTTTCTTGTCTTTTGTGGTTTGGATGATGTTTGGATTTTATTATCATTTTGGTAGTGGTGGAAAGTGCTGTCTACTCACAACTGAGTAGCAAGGCTGTCTCCGCATCACAATCCTGGTATTCCTTGGAGGTCTCCCATCCAAATACTGACCAGGGCCAACCCTGCTTAGCTTATTAGATCTGATGAGATCAGGCTACCTGGGCTATCCAGGTCAGAGCAATTGTCATTTTCGCTACTTTTTATATGCTGGAGCCCATTATAATGGGCAAGACAGAGGACAATTGCTGTAAATAAATGAATGCAAAATAGAATAGGAGAATGAAGAAACACCTGAGCCCCCAATTCTGGGGCATGGACTGAGCTTCTCAGCTCCTTAGGTCTTGATCTTCTTTATGTCATCTTTTGTTTCCTGTGGTCACTGCCCTAGTTAACATGGCGGCTCGCTCATGACCTTGGTGTTTTCTTCTGATGTCACGGTTGGCGACAGAGATACTGTTGATGGATTCTGGTTTTGGGAATGACATTTTGAGAGGATGTGGCAGATGGATGGTCCAAAATTCCAATCTTAGTTCGTCCCCCCAAAATTACCTCATGGAAGCTGCCATTCCCTCCACATTCCTTTTCCATCCCATAGCTCAGTGGTCGAAACTCTGCCTGTTATGAAGGTCCTGGGTTCAGGCTCCAGCATCTCTTTCAGCTACTGGGTGATGTGAAAGACCTCAGCCTGAGATCCTGGAGAGCCTCTGGCAGTCTGGGTAGACATTACTGACCTTGATGGTCTGCTCGGTATAAGACAGCTTCATAGATTCATTACCCAGGGGAGGAGCTGTGGCTCAGTTGTAGAACATCTGCTTGGCATTCAGAGAGTCCCAGGTTCAGCCCCAGGCATCTCCAGTTAAAACTGTCAGGAAGGAGGTGATGTGAAAGGCCTCTGCTTGACAGCCTGGAGAACAAAGTAGACAATATTGACCTTGATAGACCAGTGGTCTGATGACTAGGGATGCCACCCTACAGGTGGGATTCCGTGTAGTCAGTTCATCGCCAGACTACAGAGATCAGTTCTCCTTTGGATCCTCTGGAGTGTAGACTCTATGGCATTCTACCCTGCTGAAGTCCTTGTTCTCCCCAGGCTCCACCCCCAAATCTCCAGGAGGTTCCTGAATCTGACAACCCTACCCCCCATCCCCCGCCAGTGGCCAGGGGGGACCTGGCAACCCTATCTGACTCAGTAGAAGGCGCCTTCAGCAGTTCAAAAGCACAATCTAGCCAAGTGAGGCCGGGTACATCATGCATAACTATTTGTCCCTTCCGAAGGTGAATATATTATGCGAGACAAGCAAAGCCATGCAAAATGGCTTGATTTGCATATCTTATTCCATTTGTGTTATGCAGCTAACAAAAATCAAAGTTGTATCATTACAAAATCACACTGGAGGTCCAGCCTGTCTTGAAGCTGCTGGAAACTGATGACAGAAAAGCAAACGGAGGGCTGTGGCACTCCTCCTTCCCAGTCTTGCCCAGCTGCCTCTCTGCTGTCTTGCTGTAAGCCTTGTGTCCTCTCTAGGCCTCCAAACTGGAAGCAGAGGGGGTTGCTTCACCTTATTCCACAGGCAGCAGCTCTCACAGCCTTGAGCTGAGCCAGCTTCTACTCCCCACCCACCATCAGGAGTCTCCCTTTTAACCTCTGTTGTCTCCACCCCCTCTCTCACTGGCATCCAATCACAGGCTGGGTTCCACCCTAGGAGGTGCCTTGGCCAATCTCTGGCCTAAGAGGCCAGTGACCTTCATTACCTCTTCCCCTTGCCTACACTTGTCTCTTGTCCCACCCTTCTCTGCCTCCTGCCTCCTCATTGCAACCAGGCAGGATAGCCAGCAAGGAGGGCGACTGGGTCTCTCTGGGCCCTTCCTATAGGGTTGCCAAGTGTGAATTGAGCCACAGCGGGGAACTCCTGGCTGGCGGCTGGAGCACACGCGCAGGCCGCATCCACATCACCCGGAAGTGACGCGGGCACGCCGGGCACGCTGAGGCGGGGCCACGACCATCCGAGGGGAAACCATAGAGTTTTCCCTCGGATGACCGTGGCCCCGCCCCCAGCGTGCCCGGCGTGCCCACATCACTTCCAGGTGACGTGCACGTCGGGGTGGAGTTCCCCCCGGGGCCCGATCTGCCGGCGGCAGGGAACGGGCCTCTGGGGCGGGGGTTTCCCCACCCCCCGGGGGGGACTTGGCAAACCTACCTTCCTACCTGGCAGTAGGCCCACTTTCCCACCGCCTCCAGGAAGCTCGGCCTCTTGGCTGGACTGTCCCCAACTGGAGTAGGGTTACCATCCTCCCAATGGGAACTTACGGTTTGTGCTTCACACTATGAACCTTGTTCTCAGGAGAAATTGCTGAAATCGGGTTCCAAGTACACAGTTGGCAAACTGAAGAAGTTGATGGAAACGTCTCCTCTAAGTATCTGGAACAGGCATTTTTGCAAAGGCTGTTGTTGAAAATGTTTTGAAAACATGGATTGCTCCCAATGGGTGCAGGGTTTCCCCCGATTTCGGCCCCCCGATCTGCCTGCTGGCCAGCTGCCAGGGGGGAGCCCCACCCTCAAAGAGGTCCACGTTGTGCGGGGGATGCACTGGCATTCAGCCAAAAACTCTATGGTCACTATAGAGTTTTTGGCCAAACGCTAGAGCGTCCCCCCTGCAATGTACCCAGTGCAATGACATCACTTCTGGGTGATGTCATTGTGCCGGGCACTTTGGCCGCATGCCAGAAGACCCTGGAAAAAGCCTGGAGCCCCCCACCAGGTAAAGGTAGGAACCTGGAAACCCTAAACTGGAGCCTACCCCTGGGCCCATGCCCACCCTGCCCCACCACTCCTGGCCTTGATGCTGACCTTGTTGGGTAAGGCTGCTCTTGGCTGCTTCGGCCTCTGCCCCACCTGGGAGCAGTGGGAAGGACACGCCCAGGTAAGGCTTGTTGGCAGAGTTCAGGAAGTAACCCAATTTATGCTTTGGAGTTTGCTTTCAATGAATTAACTGCAACAGGATTTTGCAAAAAGACAGTAACAGACTGCAAACCATTAATGCCACAGAGAGGCCTTCAGAGCACATGCACCAACAGCCGAGAGAGAGAAACAACAAGAGATCGGCTGAACTGCAAGAGAAAACATTCAATAAACCCTAAACACTAGAGAATGCTCCACAGTTCCCCCTAAGACAGAAGTGGACTAAATTACTCTTTCAGCCGTACTAGACACTTAGCAGTCTGTCGCTTCTCTAACAAGGCTTAGGCAGTGCGAATGGGGGAGGCAGTCCCCAGCCCAGAGCTATTGTGATGGGCCTTGGCTCGTAAAGCACTGACATTGTATGCAGAGAGTCCCAGGTTCAAATCCCCTGCATCTGGTATGAAAAGTATCTCAAGTAGGCCAGGTCCCTGTGACCCTGGAGAGCTGCTGCCCCAGATGCTAATATTAAGCAAGATTGACCAATGGCCTGTGGCATAAGGGTTACACACTGTATGATTTATACAGGTTGCAGAATTCAGCTTTCCTTGATGCGAAATTTGGCATGGATTTTTTTTTTTAAAAAATTTAATGCACAATATACCCGACCTACAACCTTGACTGTGAACACTCCTTCTCCCAAAGAAACCTGACCCTGCAAAGACCTTCCTGACATTTTGATGGCTTGGGAGATGGGGAAAAACGGATGTTGAATCGGGACAAGGCCGCATGCTGGGAGAGAACAGCGTGCTGCCGTCCTCCTGCTCAGGAAGCGGACGGCAGGCGTTCTGCAGGGCTCCCGCAGCTGCTGGAGTGGAGGGGCCGTCCAGGGAGAGTGGCTCTGCACGGCTCAGTTCACAGCCTCCCCATCCAGCCCTTCATCCAAGAGCAGTGTTGGCATTTATTGGCCAATAAAAAATCCACTGGAAGCTGGCCAGCTCCACTCACCCAGAAACATCTTCCGGAAGGATGGCTGGGAGCCATCCAGGCCATCCTCCTCCGCCCGCATCCTTTTTCGCAGGAGAGGTGGACAGCAGCCCTTTCTCACTCCGCTGCCTTTTTGCACAGTCCCTTTCTAACTGCAGTCTGAGGCTTGTTTGTTGTGTGAAGCACACACTTCTTCCCCTAAAGTTGCGGCTGCATTGGGGATATTTTGTAGCAGGGGGGAATCTCCCCCCCCACCCCCACAGCAGATCTCCTGCTGTGGAGCTTGTGGAGAGGAGTGTGGTTGTATCTGGAGCTCCCGTTCAGTATTTTTTAGTGATGGGCTGGGGTGCTTCCACATGGGGGTGGGAAAAGGGGCCCTCCACTGTGGAAGCAGCAGGCAGCAGCCTGGGAGAGCGTGGGGGTGGGCCTCTTCACAACCTGTCTCCACGCCACTGACCGCTGGCAATCGGGCCTGCCCATGCCGCCTGGCAACCCTCCCTCCCTTTGCAGCTGAGCCACCATGCAGAGCTGCCCTGTGGCTCACCTGGGAAGAAATGATGCCTGTTGAGGGGCTAAAAGGGAGGAAGGAAATGTGGAGATTCACCCTACCATTTTGAAGGCAGAGCTTAGGTCCAGGGCCCTTGGCTGTGGGGGGAGTGTCTACCTGGGTGTTGTGCCCACAGGTCAAAGGAGAAAGCCCCAGAAGCCCCACAAGTCATGCTCAGAGGGAGCATGAACATGATGTGGAATCTCCTCAGCACAATGGGGAGGGGGGAGGAATCCTGCAGTCCACATAGGGGAAGATCCCAGGCTGGAAGCAGCCTTAGAAATGGATGATGCAACTTTAGACTCTCCACATCCTAGGCCTGCAGCATTTTGTGAACTCCCTAAAAGTGTTCACTGGTTGGGTTCTAGGGTTACCAGCTGGCAACTAGTGGGAGATTCATTGGCTGGGGGGGGGGCTCTCCAGTGATTTCCTCACAACGCTGGTGATACAGTGACATCATGTCAGTCGTGACTCAGCAGAAGTGTCATCACCACCTAAGAATGAAGCTCTGTCATTCACCCTACATTCCGTTGTTTATGTTGTAAAATAGTCAAAAGTGTTTAATACTCAGACTATTAATGGATCTTGCTCTATTGGAAAGAAGAGATTTCTTTGCTTTTTAACACCTTTATTTCTAAGGGTAAAAGGTATACGGGATTACTACAAATAAACATAACACTAACAGCTACATTTTCTAAGCTGCCTATAGTCAAACCTAGCACACAGATAATGGAGAATCTCTCCTTCTTCTTGACCCCTAGAAAGGAAATCACCTGAAACAAATGACCAATCTGTATCACAGTAGAAGCAACTTTTCCCGGGCTAATTCCCCATTGGCTTACTGCCAGGTATCCCTTCCAGGTCTGTCCAAACAATAGCAATACTAGTCAAACAAGTTAACCCTATAATGACTGAATTGTCAGACCTTGTAAACACATACATTTCCAACAGTTTAAAAGTGCTAGAGCATCACTCCTATGTGGTGACATCACTTCCAGGTCATGCCAGAAGTGATGTCACTGCTTCACCATTAACTTCTCCTCCCCCTTTCCTCTCACTAATCCATCGAGTGTAGGGGAAGAGGGCTACCAAGAAGAGGTCTCACACTAATTTGACAGATCTGGCAGCCCTATTGGGTGCTTCGTTGTTGTGTAGCCCATGCAGGAGCATCTCACGGTGACAGGAGAAAGCTCTGAATCTTCTCAGGGCTGGGTTGTTGCCAGAGAGATGGTTGAACAAAAAGGCTGCCTAGAGAAGCAAACTGAGACTAGCTCCCAGGAGCGGAGTAGGCAGCTGCAGAAAGAGGAAACAGACAGCTGGACTGACCAGGGAGGACCAGGGCCAGATCCAGATTTTAGGGGGCCCTGGGCAAGATGGCTCCACCACCAAGCATGCTGTCACTTTGTGTGAACATAAGAGAAGCCAATATTGGATCAGGCCAATGGCCCATCCAGTCCAACACTCTGTCACACAGTGGCCAAAAATACCAGGTGCCATCAGGAGGTCCACCAGTGGGGCCAGGACACTAGAAGCTCTCCCACTGTTGCCCCCCCCCCCAGCACCAAGAATACAGAGCATCACTTGCCCCAGAGTTCCTATCTATACCTTGTGACTAATAGCCACTGATGGACCTCTGCTCCATGTTTATCCAGTTCCCTCTTGAAGCCGTCCATGCTTGTAGCCGCCGCCACCTCCTGTGGCAGTGAATTCCATGTGTTAATCACTCTTTGGGTGAAGAAGTACTTCCTTTTATCCATTCTTATAGTGCACGCACATCTTCATGGAGGATGATGCAGACCATAATTCTTTCATGCTTCTTTAAGTCATGTCAGGACCAGCAAGGTGAAAAAAAGTTATGCTTTTCTCCATCAAGGTGCCTCTTCCAGCCCGAGATGGAAGATTGCCTCAAAGGCTCCTGCAACACCACAAAGACTTCTAGGGTAACTGGTTGGCTGCTCTGCACTGGACTTGAGGTCTGATCCAGCAGGGGTCTTCTGAGGTTCTTATAGAAATCTCCATAATTTCTGGTGGGAGTGCTGATCAGCTCAACATCCCTGCCTGGCAGAGCGGGCCCCATGACAGGTCATGGACCTGAGCAGATGCCCCACCATGCCAGCCCTTGATACCTGGCCTGAATAAGGAACATTTGGGCAAAGGGGCCGATGGTTTCCAAAACAGGATGCCAGGAGGAACCCCCCAGGAAGGAAGAGGAGATACAGCCCAGGTCCTGAGTCCTCCTGTGGCCGACAGCCTTGTCACCGTCTTCCTTTTCCAGCCATGCCAGTTTTAACTTTATCCTCAAGTGACAGTATTTACAGGCAGGGCCGATTGCCTGCCTGCCACACACTGATGCCGTAATCCGAGTCATTTAAAGGGTATTATTATAAATTGATATGAGACAAACGCTGGAATGAATCAGGCTTCACTGCAGTGCCGATGAAATCCAAGAGATTTCTTTCCAGGAATAAATCTTCAAATCCAGCGGAGCAGCAATTAGAAGACTTGCACGGTCCCAAGGCTTGTTTCGATTGACTCACTTCCTAATGAACTTGGAGCTTGGATGGTTTTGCAAACCTAAATTGGCAATCCAGATTTATTTTTTTTAAAAAAAGTTAAAATGAGTTTCAGCGGCTGCTCCTTGATTCAGATGCTGAATGGACTAATATGCACTTAATGTTTGCTGTGTGGGTCATGTAGGCCAATGCCTATCACTTGTGTTTGAATGGTCTGCCTTGTGGCGGGAGCTCAACAGCATTTCATGAGAGGTTTCAAGCAATCTGTTTGCTATCTGCTGATGTAGCGTACTGCTTAACAGAACAACCTGTGATCTGGGATGTCTCTGGTTCAAATCTTGCCTTTGCCATAAATTCACTAGATGGCCTTAGGCATGTTAGAATATACAAGGTCTATTGTGTAGCCTTATGAAGAAAATCGGAGGATCGCCCTACAGGGGGAGAGTTGAAGGACTGCTAGTTACCACAGCTAGATTAGGGACCTCCCACATTTTCAAATTAGAAGAAGAGAGAAGAGATTGGATTTATACCCTGCCCTTCACGACCCAAAGGTGTCTCAGAGCGGCTTACAAACTCCTTTCCCTTCCCCTCCCCACAACAGACACCCTGTGAGGTAGGTGGGGTTGAGAGTGCTCTTGACAGAAACAGCTCTTTTTCAAGAACAGCTCTTATCAGAACTACGGCTTGCCCAAGGTCATCCAGCCAGGTGCAAGTGGAGGAGTGGGGAATCAAACCCGGTTCTCCCAGATTAGAGTCCGCGCACTTAACCACACCAAACTGGCTCTGCCCTTCTGTCTCCTGCAGAGCTTCTGTTGTGTTGTTGTTCCTCCTTCAGCAGTTAGGTTAGACAGTTAAGGTCCTCTTTCTTCCGTGTTCCATAACAGTTTCTTCTTCTTTAATAAACCTATTTTTCTCTAAACAGTCAGTGCTCCACTTCTTTTGCATATTTAAACTCTGCCAACAAGGCACACTATTCTCTCTCAGGCTTAGCCCCCCACAACAGGATAATAATACTGTCCTACTTGACAGGGCTCTTGCAACGATCACAACCAGATAATGCATGAAAAATGCTTTAAGTGCTGCATAATTGCTAAGTGTTCCTGGGATTTATTCAGCCACCTGTAGACTTCACAGATGTGTACTTCTTTGTCTTATTTATCTATTTCATTCATGTCTTGCTTTTCTCCCCAATGGGGACCCAAAGTGGCTGACGATGTTCTCCTCTCCTCCCTTTTATTCTCACAACAACCCTGTGAAGGTGGTTAGGCTGAGAGCGTGTGATTGGCCCAAGGTCACCCAGCATGGCAGATGGGAGAACTGAATGTGTGTCTCCCCGATCCTAGTCCAACACTCTAGCCGTTGCACCACACTGGTGTTACACTAAGGGGTCAACTACACGTTACATTTGCTCACTTGTTCGCACTGGTTTTCCCGTGTCCCCCACAGCCTCACAGCACCGGCAGGGAACTGGTCCTTTAAAAAAGGACAGGAGAGATCTAATGCTCTTGGAGGAAGGAAGGGATCCCCCCCCCCCAGTTTTCTCGTGTAAAACCATGGGGGAGGGGAATTATTACCAGAGCTCTTTTTGTAGAAAAAGCCCAGCAGGAACTCATTAGCATAATAGGCCACACCCAACAGCAGGAACTCATTAGCATATTAGGCCACACCCCCGACAGCACAGCTCATTGGCACATTAGGCCGCACCCCCATGTTACCAGAAGTGTGGTTATCCAGCCACACCCACCTTTTGCTTGTTATTCTGTTTACCTTGTTTGTTGTCAAAACCCAGGGCTTTTTTGTAGCAGGAACTCCTTTGCATGTTAGGCCACACACCCCTAATGTAGCCAATCCTAATGAGTTCCTGCTGTTGGGTGTGGCCTATTATGCTAATGAGTTCCTGCTGGGTGTGGCCAACTTGGGAGCCAGCCAGAACTCCGTTCCTGTGCGTTCCTGCCCAAAAATAGCCCTGGTTATTGCACTGATTTTGCTGGCAGCGTTAAAGAACACGGGAAACCAATGTAAACAAGTGAACAAACGTAATGTGTAGTTGACCTCAAAGCAACCCTGAATGCATTTGTATCTGAGACTGCAAAGGGTCTTGTGCCTTGACCGGAGGCCCTTTATCTTCATCCAAGGGTGGAAATTCTCACACCTCTGTGAACCCTGGCTGTACCTTCAATCAGGCTCGTTAATATGGCTGTAAAATATATATGGAGCAGGATGTTCATTGGCATTACAAATCCCCCTCCTCAGCTTTCTCTTCTGTGTTAACAGCTATCGAACATTAAAACAAATAGCATCAGACAGGCTCAAAAGGCGTTTTAAGGCTCATGTGGGAATTCCCACACACACACACACAGAGGAGAAAACAGAAGGGAGATGTTTTGTAATGCAAATGAACATTTTGGCCAAGGCCGGTTGCAAACCCACCCGAAGCCAGATCCAATTTAAGCCTTGGGTGTGTGAAAAATGCTCCCTTCCAGTTTGATGCTTGTATGTGACACCTACAGGACGATTGAGTTTGTGGGCATGAAATGTTGAACAATTGTGAGCATTCAGTTAGCTAGAGACTACATTCCATGGCTGTTGCCTATGCTTATGTGCAGTCATATATGGGTGGTCTGGTGGGTAAGGAGGAGCTAAACGTCAGAGACAAGGGACTGTGGCTCAGTGGAAGAGCCTCTGCTTTGCATGCAGAAGGTCCCAAGTTCAATGCAATAGGTCAGGGGTGACCAAACTTGCTTAACGTAACAGCCACACATAATAAACGCCAGATGTTCGAGAGCTGCAAGACATGAACAAGTATTATACACACATTTTTATTGAAAAATATGCAAATTTGCTTTTTATTAACATTAAAATTGACTGTGTGAAAGAGCCACATGCAGTTCCCGAGCTGCAGTTTGGCCACCCCTGCAATAGGTTATCAGGCAACTTGTAGGATTATGGGAATGAACCAATAGTGGCTGGGCTCAGGAGGTAACTGTTTTGTCCCCTATAGAGCCCTGACCCGGATGGCCCAGGTTCTGATCTGATCAGATCTTGGAAGCTAAGCAGGGTTCATTTTTATAGGTTCCATCTGATCAAGATGAGTGACATCCGTAGGGCTGGTGTGTAGGTGTGGATGCTTTTGTGGAATGAAGGGGGAGACTAAGAGAGGTGGTTTGCCATTGCTTGCCTCTGTGTAGCAGCCCTGGGCTTCCTTGGTGGCCTCCCATCCAAGCACCAACCGGGACCAACCCTGAGCTTCCCAAATCAGGATAACCTGGGCCATCCAGATCAGGGCAGAAGGGTGCGAGATCCAAGGATATCAGGGTCTTGTATACATGTGTGCATATTGTCATCATCAGGGGTCGTTTCGTAGAAAAAGAGCTAGGGGAACTCATTAGCATAACTCATTAGCATATGCCACACACCTTAACATCACCGGAAGTGTGTCATAAGGCCACACCCCCTGACATCACCGGAAGTGTCATAAGGCCACACACCCCGCCCCCAACGGTCCGGCCGGCGGTGGCCTTGCAGCTCCACTGCCAAGCCCCATGAGGGAGGAAGCAACTTACCCTCCCTCTTCTCCTGCCTCCTCCTGACTGAATGAGGGCCGGAAGCGGGGCCGCCGGAAGCAGGGGGCGGGGCTTCGTCATGTGCCCCGCCTCCCCGTACCTCACCCGGGGGAACTGCGATCCCCCCCGAAATGACCTCTGGTCATCATCAACATTCCCCAGGCCAAGGAGATCTGCTTGGTGGTTCAGGAGCACTGTGTACAGCCTCCTGCCTTGCTCAAACACATGCAATTGAGATCAAGGGTCCAGCTGAGCAGAGGAGAGCATTTTGGTTGGAGTGTCACTGTGATACCATAGCAGGCCGTTTTGCTGAAACGTTTTCCACAAGCACTGAAAAGTACAAGAGGACTCCATATCTGGTCACCTTGATCGTGCCCTGGGATGGAAACTGTAGGACGATTAAGTCCAGGGTGGAAGCATTTCTAGGGAAGAAAGAGGCAAAACAGCATGGAGTCCATTAAGTTCTGCCAGAGAAGCTGATGCAGCAGTTAGCACAGCAGGGCCCCTTACCAACTCCAGGAACTCTCTGGCTCTGCCGCGTTTGCTCTTTGCAGCCACTTGCCTGCCATTTTGGAGTGAATGAACAGTGACAGGAATGAGAAGGGGCTCCCTTTGATCTCATCTGCTCCCTGCAAATGATCACAGACGGGAGATGGGTCCACTCAGGGAAAGGGAGGCATCTTGGCCAAGAGCCTTCCAAAACATGGTGCCAGCAATGGGCAGGCAAGCAGACACAATTGCAAGCACTTAGTAGGCTGACGGGAAAGATTCAGTGTAAACAAAACCTGAGGTCCCAAAACAGGGATCCATGGCAGATTCAGGGGAGGCCTACCAGCTGTAAGGTGGAACCAAGGAGATCTCAAGGAGTTCCAGTCTCAAGCAATGCACAAACTGGCACCTCAGATCCTCAGCAAACACCATCAATTTGGTGTAGTGGTTAAGTGTACAGACTCTAATCTGGGAGAACCAGGTTTGATTCCCCACTCCCAGCTGCTGGATGACCTTGGGCAAGCCATAGTTCTGTCAGAGCGGTTCTCTCAAGGACAGTTCTGGAAAGAGCTCTCTCAGCCCCACCTACCTCACAGGGTGTCTGTTGTGGGGAGGGGAAGGAGTTTGTAAGCCGCTCTGAGTGAAGGGCGGGGTATAAATCCAATCTCCTCCTCCTCCTCTTCTTCATGCAACCTCCCTGCAACCTGCAGCATACCCCTGTCCCTCTCAAAGGCAGCTTTTCAACTTAGAACCAGAAGTGTGTCATCACTCCGTTTCATTCTTAGCTACCTGGTTGTTCTGCTGAACAGTGTCAGTAGCGCTGCCGACCTTCAGGTGGGCCCTGGAGATCTCCCAGATTTACAACTGATCTCTAAATCAGTTCCCCTGGAGAAAACGGTGGCTTTGGAGGGCAGACACAGTGGCATCCCATCACTACAGAGCTCCCTTCCCAAACTCCACCCTCCCAAGACATCAGCCTCAAATCTCCAGGAATTTCCCAAACCCAAAGTTGGTGATCCTGTTGATCGTCCTACAAGCAGCTTTCCCATTCTTGCTTTTGCAGAGGTGGCAGGGGAACGTGGCCAAATGTGGACAGGGCAGCCAGAGAAGAACCCAGGCATTGCGTCTTTGAAGGCTGTGGGGGCAAAGCTGAGAAGTAACCCCGGGGCTCAGGAGCAGCTGTGTCCGTAGCAAACTCAAGTCCACTCACTGCATCTTCATCTTCATATCACAACCTTTTCTATGTTATACAGTTTGACATCAGAACATGTGTCCTCTAGTATCTATGTCTCTATCCTTGTTCTCAGACTCTGCATCCAAACCTTGGCTATGGCATCTTCTCCTGCTGGTGGTGGAAAGTGTTGTCAAGTCGCAGCTGATTTATGGCAAGAGACGTTCAGAGGTAGTTTGCCACTGCCTGCTTGTGTGTAGCAACCCTTGGTGGTCTCCCATCCAAATACTAATCAAGGCTGACCCTGCTTAGCTTCTGAGATCTGACAAGACCAGGCTAGCCTGAGCTATCTAGGTCATGGACAATCGTCTCCAATGGAACTTCAGATCACCACCACCACCCGGATTCACAAGAAGAAGAAGAAGAATTGGTTTTTATACCCTGCTTTTAAGGATCCTCAAAGTGGCTTACAATCACCTTCCCCTCCTCTCTCCACAACAGGCACCTTGTGAGGTAAGGTGGGGTTGAGAGCAATGTTCCCTCTAAGCTGTGGAGTCTTGTGAGCAAAAATCCTACTTTATGAGCTACAGGCATCAAAGTTATGAGCAAGCGATTTGGCTACTGCATACATTAGTTTGCTCTGGAGTCATCCTTCCTGAGCGAAGACAAAAAACTGTGAGCTAGCTCACACTAACTCAGCTTAGAGGGAACACTGGTTGAGAGAGTTCTGAGAGAACTGGGACTGGCCCAAAGTCACCCAGCTGGCTGCATGTGAAGGAGTGGGGATGGAATCAAACCAGGTTCTCCTCCAATTAGAGCCACCACGCTGGCAGCAGGAGGCTTTTAGGCCTAGCAACTCGGAATCCTTTTGCACGTCTCACCTGTGGTGAGTATGAACTGCTTATGGGTGAGCAGACAAGCAGGGACTCCTCTCTTCCCTCTCTCCTGGGCCACAATCACAGGAATGCACAGCCAGGCATGCCAGTAAAAAAACAACAACGCTGAGTGGTTTATTAACCTGTTTAGATTTATCTGCAAGCCTCGCAATTCAGAGCGAGTGTTTTGGCAACAGGAACGAGAGGCAGCCCGAGATCCCCTTCCATCTGGCTCGTCCCCCTCGCTCGGGGTTTGGCTGCCGCCTGCCACAGTTTGCACGCCACAAAGAGAGGCTCCTGGGGTTTGGCGCGCGGGGGGGGGGGGGCGGCTCTTCCGTCTTCCGCAAGAGGTCGGCGCGACTCTCGGCCAAGCTTCCTTCCTGCAAAGAGAGGACCCAATTAGCGACGTCCGGCCTGCCCGATTGGCAGGGCTGGGCCCCGGCCCCGCATCGGCCCCCACGCCGGCTGGAGGCCCCCCTCCCCCTCCGCGGGCTTCCGCAGCCAGCCCTGCCTGTGCAAACTATCCAGACTTAAAGCCAATCAATTTCCGACGAGTAGCAGAGTTTGACGGGAAATTCATTCCAACTGGGGGCCTTGATTTATCTTTCAAATATACGGACAAGCGTGCGCATGATGGAGCCCATTAAAATGTTGGAAGATTGTTTTTATGATTGAAGTCTGTATTACACTCGCCATAAAGAAAGGCAGCGCGGAGTCATTAGCATTTCCATGATGTTATATTTCTGCCTGTCGCGGGCCCATAACTCATCTTTACGGCTTGTCCCACCGCTAGCTCTTTGATACAATGAGTATAGAGTTAAGCAAAACTACAAGAGGGAAAAAAGGAGAATCCAGCCGGCCCGCCTGCCCTTCACGCCGCTTTTCGCCTCCTCTGCGAGAGACATTTTTCAGAGCGCTGAAAGAGCACATATGCAGACAGTCACTCTTCCCCCGCTGCTATTCCTCATCGGGCTCTCTCTCCTCTCTCTCTCTCTCGCCGGTTCTCTCTCCCGCCCGGCCTGACACCCCCCCCCCCCCCCATCCTCCTCCTCTTCTTCCTCCTCTTCTTCTTGCCTGGCTCCCTGGGTTGCTCTCACCCAACCAAAGAGAAAGAAGATTTTAGAAAGCAAGGCGGCAAGCAGGCAATGACCTTCTTTTGTCTGCTTCCCCCCCCCCCCTCATTTTTAGCCTCAACTACACTGAGGAAGGTTTTATAACCAGGTCTCTCTCAAAACTTCTGTGGGCCCCCAGCCAGATTCTCAGTCGTTTGCCTGGACTTCTCTCTCCCCTTGGATGGGGCTGATGCGGGAGATCCAGGCACATGGGGTCAGGATGCCAGCCTCCAGGTGGGACCTGGGGATCCCCGGGAATGACAGCTCATCTCCAGACTACGGAGCTCAGTTCCTCTGGGGGAAAGGGATGCGTTGGAGGGTGGACCCTGTGGCGTTGGACCCCACTGAGGTCCCTGTCCTCCCCAGGCTCCACCCCCAAATGTCCAGGAGTTTCCCAACCTGGATCGGGCAACCCTACCTCCCCGTCCCCTGCCAGTGGCCATGAGACTGGGTGACCCTAGCATGGGAAGGCTGTTCAGCGATGAGATCAGAGCCCTTCACTGACGCTCAGGGGTGACTGGGGATTGGTTGGGTTCAGCGACTGTAGATGTCCTCCTGCTGTGGATGTTTGTCATCCCCTGATGTGAGCACCATAAACAAAAGGGAACAGACTTGATTCCCCACCAAAGTGTTGGCACTTCTTGAGCTTTAATCTTGCCCTCTTTGCCGACGACAGCGTAGGCAGTGCAGGGCTGGCCCGTTGGTGGAGCTGCCAGCTCCAGGTTGGAAAATCCTGGAGGTTTGGGGATGGAGCCTGGGGAGGGGTGTGTGGTGTTCTCAGGGTGCGTTCAGACGAGGCGTTTCAGCCGGCATAAACTGTACCGGTGGTTGGAACCGTTGCAGTTTATGCCGGCTGAAACACGATCACACCTCCTGTCTGCGGAGCCCATTGCTGTATGCCCCTTCACACACAGCAGGCGTCGGCGGTTTGTTGTTTTTTTAACTTAGTTTGCGCATGCGCATAGGCAGCCATCCACAGAATGGTGATCTTCACGCATGCGCAAAACACCCTGTCCAGAAAAGCATGCTCTGAAGAGAGGACTTACCTTTAAAGTTTAAAGAGCAAACTGGCCTCCCTGAGGTCCCGGACTCCTCTAAAATGTTAAACTAAGGACCTTTTTTAAAACAAACAAACAAACAAACAAACGCCGGGGCGAAGGTTCGCCGAAGTGCATATCGCCAACCTAAAAAAAAAATGGCAGGCGAAAATCGGAAGCCTCGGGCTCCCGAACGGAAGTGGCTCTACAACGGTGGAGAGCGATCAGACGGGGGGCAGGGAGGTAAAGCGATTACAACCGTTGCACTCAGGATACCACCAAAGCTCTTTGCAACGGTTAGGGACAGAAGGCAGATATTCGCCGTGTGAACGCCGGTAAGCAGAGGTCATTTCGGGGGAGATCGCGGGGGATTGCAGTTCCCACGGGTGAGGTGCAGGGGGGCGGGGCACACAACAAAGCCTCGCCCCTTCTTCCGGCCGCCCCCTTCTTCCAGCCTCATTCTGTTGCAGAAGGAGGAAGAAGCAGTAGGGTAAGTTGGCGTCCTCCCCCTCTGCCTGGCCGAGGCCACTCCACATGGCCTTCGCAAGGACTCCCAGCCCCAACCAGGAGCTTCCCCAAGGTAGCTGTGTTAGTCTGTTGCTGCAAAATAGTCCAAGAGTTCAAATAGCACCTTTAAGACTAACAAATAGCACCTTTAAACTAACCTTTAAGACTAATACTAACTGAGTGGTGGGTGTGGCCTTATGACACACTTCCGGTGATTGCAGGGCGTGTGGCCTTATGACACACTTCCGGTGATGGCAGGGGGTGTGGCATATGCTAATGAGTTATGCTAATGAGTTCTCCTAGCTCTTTTTCTACGAAACGACCCCTGCCGGTAAGTACACCGATTCCAACCGGCACCTATACCGTTGTAAATGCCCCGTCTGAACGCACCCACAGTGAGGTAGAATACCATAGAGTCCACTATCCAAAGCAGCCATTTTCTCCAACACAACTGATCCCTGTACTCGAGATCAGTTGTAACCCCAGGAGATCTCCAGGCCCCACAGGGAGATTAGCAACCCTACCTGCTGTAGAGCAGGCATATAAGACATGCATAACTTTTCTGTCACCTGGAGACTCGTGAGTAAAAAGCCCAGCTTCCTTTCTTATGTAATTGCTGCGATGCCCATCTTTTAACTATTTTAAACTGCTTTTATTGCTTAGTATCTATTTTTAATCGCTTATGGATTGTAATTTATTGTTGTGACCCGCCCTGAGTCTGCTTGCGGGAAGGGCAGGATATAAATCTAAATTAATTAATTAATTAATTAAAACTAAGTGGCTAGTTCTCAGTGTGCTCCAGAGAAACACTTGAGAACACATTTTTTAAAAATAGCAGAAACAAGGGGCTGGGGGTGGGGAGGCAGGCTGGCCCTTTAATTTACTGGGGAAAGTTCCTGGTGGGCTGCAGCTCTGGAGGCCCACTGGCAGCCCGGAGCAGGCTCAGCCAAGCAGCCCCTGTGGTGCAGGCAGCACCTTGGGCTGTTCACCTCGGATCCAGGCCGCATGATGATGACAATGAGTCCCAACCAGTGTTCCCTCTAAGCTGAGTTAGTGTGAGCTAGCTCACAGTTTTTTATCCTCTGGCTCACACATTTTTGTCTCCGCTCAGGAAGGATTGGGCTCCAGAGCAAATTAACTTATGCAGCAGCCAAATCGCTGGCTCACACCTTTAATGCCAGTAGCTCACAAGGCAGAATTTTTGCTCACAAGACTCCACCGCTTAGAGGGAGCATTGGTCCCAACTGCAGCTGTTGACTGCAGTTGCCACTTGGCACAGCTGTTTTAACATCCCTGTCCAGCCCTGTAGGAATACAGCTAAAGGGAACCCCAAATGAGTTTTGTTTCAGCTCCAGTGGTTCTATTGTTGATCCTCCCCTCCACCAGATGCTATGTCAAAATCTCACACGAACACTTTCACACATGTGCACAGAACTGGGCTGCTTTCATGGGAACATTTCACACAATTATGTTACTGGGTAGTGGGTACATGTCAGTAAAGGGGCTACCATGGCTCAGAGGTTAAGACGCTGAGCTGCAGACTGGAAGGTCTGTAGATCGGCAGTTCGAGACCCGAGTGCTGCATGACGGAGTGAGCTTCTGTCCCTTGCCCCAGCTCCTGCCAACCTAGCAGTTCGAAAGCAAGAAATTGCAATAAGTACCGCTTTGGTGGGAAGGTAACAGCGTTCCATGTGCCTTGGCATTTAGTCATGCCAGCCACATGATCATGGAAACATCTTCGGACAGCGCTGGCTCTTCAACTTGGAAACGGAGATGAGCACCGCCCCTTAGAGTCCAATTCGACTGGCTTTCGAGCAAGGGAAACCTCTACCTCTACATGTCAGTAATGCACGTATGTATGAGATAGAGACTAATTACTGATGTGTGTGCAAGGGATACATATATGTACACTTGCGTGTATATGAAGTGTACCCTCCATATGCCTGGTTTTACATGCCTGTAGAATGTCTGATAGACACATATGTGTAGTAGAACAAAGTCTGAGTCCAGTGGCACCTTTAAGACCAACAAAGTTTTATTCAAGGTATGTGTAGTGTGCTGTTTTATGGGTTTAGATTCTATACCGTATCATAGGCCTTTGAGATGCAAAACACATACTTTTTAGCAGTTGTACCTGTACAAAGTTGCAAGAACCATGGATGCATGGATGCATCTCAGGACAATACAAGTGTTCTGGAGAAACGGCAAACTATCTTCTTCTTGTTATTCTTGCTCTTATTATTTTCAGTTATAGTTGGCTTTTCTCACTGAGACAATGCAAATGACAAAATATGAAAAGCAATTCAGTCAGAACAGCCAGTACCTCCAATGTACAATATAGGAGGACTAAGGTTACAGAAGTGGAAAACAATGCAAAACAAAAACACTCTAAGGCAACAAAGACTGTCTAAGGCATGATACACGATAATGAAGAAAGGGGTTTACAATGGTAGAGGACATTGCAGGGAGAAAAAAAAGAGAGGCAATACGTACAATAAACGCTGCAATAGACTACAGTGTCTCCTGTGCTGTTCCGTTATAGTACTGTTCTAATCACTTTGTAAAAATACCTTCCTGAACACTTCTGTTTGGGGCAGTCTGCAAAACGACAGAGGTGGAAGGACCAGGCAGGCAGTGTTCCCTCTAAGCTGAGTTAGTGTGAGCCAGCTCACAGTTTTTTAGCCTCCAGCTCACACATTTTCATCTTAGCTCAGGAAGGAGGGCTCCAGAGCAAACTAATTTATGCAGTAGCCAAATCACTCGCTCACAACTTTAATGCCAGTCGCTCACAAAGTAGAATTTTTGCTCACAAGACTCCACAGCTTAGAGGGAACATTGCAGGCAGGCTGTTCCATACGGTGGGAGACGAACCACAGAGAATTTCCACAAAGGGGCAGTTGCCAGTTGTACCCATTTGCAGGGCGGCCCCCTTAAAAATCACGAGAACATGGCTGGAAGTGAAAACGGTAGAGGTGTGGGAAAGGAACTGAGCCCAGTCCTCTCCCCTCCAGCAGGGCCAAGCTTTCTTTTTGGGTTGGTGCCACACTGTGGGTAGAAGGGTGTAAACAGTGTGGGCCGACATCCATGACTGAAACAGTTTTTAAAGCGTGCAGATGGGGCACAGATGAGGATGCTACGCCTCGCACTGATCTGGCATCACTCATGCCATCGGGCTCTGGCACAGCTCCTCCTCATTAATGCCCACATGCCACAGGCCGCAAGTAGAAAGGTCAGTGAATGGGAAGCACAGTGAACAAAGGTTGCATGTGGCAAATATGAAGCTGTCACAGGTCTGCGGCTCTGAACGGGGGGGGGGGGCTGTAGCCACACATTGGGTTGCCAACTGCCAGGTGGGGCATGGAGATCTCCCAGAATTACAACTGATCTCCAGACTACAGACATCAGTTCTCCAGGACAAAATAGCTCTTTTGGAGGGTGGGCTCTATAGCATTATAGCCCACTGAGGTCCATCCCTTCTCCAGATCCCACCTTCCCTCCCTAGCTCCACCCTCAGATCTCCAGGAATTTCCCAACCCAGACTTGGCAACCTGAATCGGCACATCATTAGACACTGCACCAATATGCAATAATTCGCAATCGGATTTTCTCACGCAGGAAAGACAATGCAGATGCAAACAATTGCTATGGGCACATCAGTGCAATGTCTGACGATGTGTGGATGCAGTTTAGGAATGGCTTCTTCCCTGTCAACACCAGAGCAATAACAACATAGCTATGGTGCAATGGTTCTATGGTGCATAACATCATAGAAATGGATTGTCAGTGTACAAGGAAGTGTGTGAGTCAGGTGAGACTGGGATTTCTGTTCGTATCAGTCAAGGTTTATGTGTGCATATACAAAAAACATGTTAGCAAACTATGGTTTGTTCTTTCTCTATAAACCAGAATTCCAAACCATGATTAAGCCATAGTTTAGAATGTTGGTATGCTGGGAAATCACAAACCTCAGTTTGCTGGATCAAATATTGTGGTGAATTATGGTTTGCCGTAAAAGCATCCTTTAATTAGTGGGTTGTATATAAATGAAGCTCCTGCCAACCTAGCAGTTCGAAAGTAAGAAATTGCAAGTAGATAAATAGGTACCATTTCAGTGGGAAGGTAACAGCGTTCCGTGCACCTTGGTGTTTAGTCATGCTGGCCACAGGACCACGGAAACGTCTTCAGACAGTGCTGGCTCTTTGGCTTTGAAACGGAGATGAGCACTGCAACCCTAGAGTCGGATTCGACTGGCTTTCGAGCAAGGGAACCTTTACCTTTTTTATATATAAATGAAGAGGGGCTGCGGTGGCTCAAGTGGTTAAGATGCTGAACTGCAGACCGGAAGGTCAGTAGTTCAGCAGTTCGAGACCTGAGTGCTGCAAGACAGCGTGAGCTCCCCTCTCTGGCCCCAGCTCCTGCCAACCTAGCAGTTCGAAAGCAAGAAATTGCAAGTAGATAAATAGGTACCACTTCGGTGGGAAGGTAACAGCATTCTGGGCGCCTTGGTGTCTAGTCATGCCAGCAGCATGACCACGGAAACGTCTCTGGACAGCGCTGACTCTTCGGCTTGGAAACGGATTTGAGCACCGCATCCCTAGAGTCGGATTCGACTGGCTTTCGAGCAAGGGAAACCTTTACCTTTACCTATAGAAATGAAGATGGAAGAGGGTGATCACATGAGCCCAAAGATGCCTAACTCTCGTTCATCTAGCAGCAAACTCTGGTTTGCCATTACATCTGAACCATGCCTAAGTTTCAAAGCCAACCTTCAATAAATATACAGCTGTCATCCATATTTTCACTATTTGCCAGTAAAAGACATATTCCATGGCCCGGGTATAAATGTCAAAACCCAGCCCTAACACACAGCTTTTTTTTTGATGTTTTCCATTCTTAAAATGCTGTGGATAAACATCAACACGTTCTAGGTTGCAGACATGCGATCACACACACTCAATTATCTACTTTCAATGTACTTTCCAACAAAATCCAGTTGGAAAGTGCATTGAAAGTGGATTATTTAGTGTGTGTGTGATCGCAGCCTTACAGTAACATGTTCCACTGAAAGTCCAAAATTCAACATTCACATAGCAATGTTGATAGCCATGTGTGAGATCCACACAGTGTTGGACATTATGCGCTGGTACTACTATAGCAATCATTCACAACTGAGTTGTCTTGTCCTGTCAAATAAATCAGCTGAACACACATGAAACTGCCTTACACTGAGTCAGATCATTGGTAGATCAAGATTAGTATTGTCTGCTGTGACTGACAAAGGCACTCCAAGGTAGGGTTGCTAGAAGGCCCGGTGGAGGTGGGGGTCCCCCACCCCCAGTCCCAACCTCCAGCCACCAATCAGCTGGCTAGCGGGGGGGGGGGCTTACCAGGAGAAAGGGGAAGGTCTAGATCTTGTCACCAGTGCTGCACAGGAAGTGACATCATCATGCCAGCAACACCCGGGCAACGCTCTGGGCAAAAACTCTATGGTCGAAGTCAGCTGTACCATAGAATTTTTGCCCAACTACCAGAGCATTGCCCGGATGTCACTGGCATGATGATGTCACTTTCTGTGCAATACCTGTGATGAAGCCTAGGCCTTTCTCTTCCCTCCAGTTGCCAGGAGGGACCCGGTAACCCTACTCCACGGTCTCATGGAGAGATGCCAGGGACTGGACCTGGGACCTTCGGAATGCAAGCCAGATGCCCTACCAATGAGCCATCGCCCCATCACAAATGAAACTGCCTTATGCTGAGTCAGACCATTGGTTCATCAAGGTCAGTATTGTCTACTCTGACTATCAGCTGCTCTCTGTGGTCCCAAGCAGAGATCTTGCATATCAGCAGCTACCTGATCCTTTTAACTAGAGACTCTGAGGACTGAACCTGGAACCTTCCATGTGTAAAGCAGATGGTCTACCATTATGCTACATGCCCTCCGCACATAGCAAATGGTTGCTATAGTATTATAATACATTTACACGCATGTATCATTCATCATCAGGCACATGTACGATCGCCAGGTAGTGCCGACCATCCCATTTAGGTAACTGTCAGCATTTACTGGTGTATTTCAGCTATGGGAGATTTGCAAAATTGATCTGGGATATGTGTTCTCATCCTCTGCTGAAGAGTGTGTATAGGTACAAAACATTAAATAAGCAGCAGTCCATAGTGCAACTGTGTGTTCAACCACATGTGCTTTTACCTGTCTACCGAGGGGACAACTCCAGCATACAGTCCTCGCCTCTATTTCCTTGTTTGCAGCATTCATTCACTCGAAGAATGCCTCCCTGGTACATTCCCCAGCTACGCCTCTCCCATGTTCCAGTGTTTGGAGTAGGGGTTAAGCCAGTTTGGTGTAGTGGTGTTATGTACTGAGCCTGAACTGTACTTGCAAAAGGACTTAGCTTGGGGATGCATAGCAATAGCTTGCTAGGATCCTAGAATGGACCAGTAGGGTGACAGGGATCCTAGAGTAACCCAATTGGGAAACAATGTAGTGTAAATAGCCTATACTTGGGAGTGGGGTGTGTTTTGGGTGTGACCTTTTCCAGGCATAAGTGCCCGGCTTCGGCCAGGGGTTTCTCAGTCTTCTTTCTCTTGCTGAATCACTAATAAACTATGAGCTGATCACTTGAATGCATCTGAACCCAGTATATTTCAAGTGGTTAAGAGCATGGACTCTAATCTGGGAGAACTGGGTTTGAGTCCCCACTCCTCCGCATGCAGCTGCTGGTGTGACCTTGGGTCAGTTACAGTTCTCTCAGAGCTGTTCTCTTGAGCAGTTTTCAAAAGAGCTCTCTCAGCCCTGCCTACCTCACAGGGCATCTGTTGTGGGGAGGGGAAGGGAAAGGAGATTGTAAGCCACTCTGAGACTCCGAGTGAAGGGCAGGGTATAAATCTAACTCCTCCTCCTCCTCCTCTTTTAGGAATGCTCAGAGCCACCATGCACCCCCAAATCCTTGCCTCCCATTCCGAAGATTCCTCCCTCATGGTGTTCCCGGGGGGGTCTCCTGTCCCCCAAGAGTAGCATTGGGGTGGTGGTATTTTGGGCTGCAGCAAGAGTAAGGGAAATCTGACCCAATGATGGACATCCAAACCATTCACTGTAAGTTGGAGGATAGGAGGGGTTAGGAACCGAGGGGCGGTGGTGGGAGGAGGTGGATTGCAGGAAGCCACTCCCCAAGACTTCAATGCGAAAATGAAAGACCCGCGGCACGCACAGGGCAGACTGGCTTGAATTCGTTTCACTGTGAAATCGACAAAAATGCTACGGGGCAGGAAACTCCAGCGGAAACCAGGCGCAAGTGCCTCGTGAGAAATCGGCCTCTGTCTTTGCTGACTGTTAAATGACATCTTTAAGCTTAGCCTTTACTTGTACCAACTTCACATCCCCAAACTCCATAGAGCCTTCTTTGTCATGGGCAGTGGTAGAGAAGAAGCCTCCTTCCACCAACACTTTGGCCAGATTCAATGTAATACCTTTGGCCTTATTATTTGGCCGTTTTCAGGGTGTGCCCTTTTCTGACAGATGTTGTCCATGCACAAATGATAATATCGAAACGATCTCCCATGTCTTGTTTCAGTGCCCTTTCTATCATGCGTTACGACTGAAATTTCTAAACTCTGCTTTGGCTCAATTAGGAGAATATCCTGATGGCCTAAAGATCCTTACTCTTCTTGATAATCCAAACCTTGAGATAACGGAAACTGTTGCTAAATTTCTTTTTGGTGCCATTTCTATTCACCCTTTATTTAATTGATTGGTATACTTACATGGTAATTCCTTACATCTGTTTTTTGCAAATATTATTTTATGCTGTTGTTGTGTTTGTTGTACATGGGTCTGTAAGGGTTACATGCCAATAAAGGTAATTGGATTGGATTGGACATCTTTAAGCACTGTGGCTTCAAGTGCTTATTGAAAGCATGCATGTATCCATTGGGGAGAGTGCATGGGATAGACAGATGGATGCAAGGTGATAATGGTTGGTGCTGTAGACTGAACCATATGCAGCTTGCAGGCATGTATATGGTGTAGGTATGCTTAAATGCTTATCTGCATGTGCTGGTATTCAGATGTCTGTGGATCACATTCGAACATGATCCAGCAAAAGCAACTGACTGTCCAAAGAGATCTAATCGTGGATCTTTCATTTTTTTTAAAAAAGAAAATGTGATGTCCTAGATCCCTGGTTAAGGAAGTTCCTGGAGATTTGCATGGTGGAGCCTTGGGAGGGTGGCGTTTGGGGAGGAGAGAAACCCCAGTGAGATATAATGCCATTGAGTCCACCTACCAAAGCTGCCATTTTCTGTCAGGAAAGTGATCTCTGTAGTCTGGAGATTAGGTGTAATTCCAGGCGATCCTCATGCCCCACCTGGAGGTTGGCAAGCCTAGTTGGAAGCTTTGATCTAATTCCACCGCTTTCAATCTGTTGGAAATATGTGTGTTGCAAGGTCTAAAATTCAGTCATTATAGGGTTAAGGTGTGTTTACCTTGTGTGCTATTGTTTAGACTGACCTAGAAGGGAACCTGGCAGAAAGCCAATGGGAAGAAAACCTGGGAAACTGAAGCCTATTTATTAACAATCATTGGTTAATGCATTCAGGTGATTTCCTTCTAGGGGTCAAGAAGAAGAAGAATCTTCATTGTTGTAGACCGTGTGGTCAAAGTGTAAAGATGTAGTCTTAGGTGTCTTTATTGTTTTGTAGATTTCCCGTGAACCGTTCCCTTAGTAATAAAGATTTTTATATAGAAGAAAATGCCTCCTCTCCAGTGAAGCAAAGATCCATTGCAATCTCTGAATATTTAACTATTTTGACAGTTTTTCCAACACAATCAACTTTTGGTTCTCTTGGAAAGATCCCAAACCAAAAAGCTATAGAATACCTTTTATTAAGACCAACCAAAATGTCAGAAAACAAAGTATGAGCTATTTAATGCTCCAGAACTATTCACTGCCTGGATGTTAAAAGAAATACGCACAATGGGTGTGGGGGAGTTGTCAGGCCACAATCCTTATGGCCTTTACCGGCACATCCACATCTTTCTCTTCTGCTTTTGTAAAAATATCCCATCTGATGAAGAGTGCTGGACAGAGGTCATTTCGGGGGGGAATGCGGGGGATCGCAGTTCCCCCGGGTGAGGTATGGGAGGCGGGGCACATGACGAAGCCCCGCCCCCTGCTTCCGGCCGCCCCGCTTCCGGTCCTCATTCAGCCAGGAGGAGGCAGGAGAAGAGGGAGGGTAAGTTGCTTCCTCCCTGCCTCTCCCCACCCCTGCTTGCCTGGGGCCAGGGAGGGCCTTTGCGGGGCTTCCTTGCACTCCCGCCGGCCTTGCAGGTCCACCGCCGGGCCCCTCACGGGGCTCGGCAGTGGAGCTACAAGGCTGGCCGCGGCGGCCGGGACGTTGGGGGCGGGGTGCATGGCCTTATGACACACTTCCGGTGATGTCAGGGGGTGTAGCCTTATGACACACTTCCGGTGATGTCAAGGGGTGTGGCATATGCTAATGAGTTATGCTAATGAGTCCCCCTAGCTCTTTTTCTACGAAACGACCCCTGGTGCTGGAGAACATGAAAGTTTGCACCCTGTTTTGTATCATTCTGATTAACTTAAATTGATAGGGTGCCAACCACTAGGTGGTAGCTGGCGCTTTCCTGGGATGACACCTGATCTCCAGGCAACAGAGATCAGTTCCCTCGGAGAAAATGGCTGCTTAGGAAGGTGGACTCTATGGCATTATATGCCATTGCCATCCCTCCCTGCCCCAAACCCTGCCCTCTCCAGACCCCACCCCCCAGATCTCCATGGATTTTCTAGGCTGGAGCTGGCAACCCTATTAATCAAAGATGTTCTAAGACTTTTTGCTTTATGATCCCCAAAAGCTCAGGATTGGCCATAACACCAAAACGCAGAGAACAATGGAAGCAGAACCAAACACCCCAACAACAGAAGAAACATCGATATATATTAAAAATGAATCAGCCATTAAGAGAGACACTTGTCTAAAGTAGCATGTTGCCTACATATTTGCATGTATAAAAGCCACAGCCAACGCAAACTGTATAAGAGGCAGTATCAGTGTATTGCATGCATCCGCTCCACTCTCTTATGTGTGCACGGGCATGTGTGGCTGTGTGCTCCATCACTCCATCACTGCCTCGTTCTGGATTGCCTTGGAAGGGCCTTAAACCTGCCAATGACTCCAGGACGTGCCTTGAAAGCTGAGCGGAACCAGCTTGCTCATTGCCGGTGGATGCAGCCGGAATGCTAAGCAACCCCTGGGAGACAGGCCTCACTTTCTGTCTGACATTGGATGCCTCGCTCCCACTGCAAGCGGTAGCTTGGAGGGGGACGGGCACAACATGACCTTTGGGCAGTCAGTCCTAGCGGGGATTTTTTTCTTGACCACCTGCACATATACATGTATATCTATGCAGGAAGGTGTACCCATAAAAGTGGTGCTATCCATTGTTGCCACTGATTTCTCCTTCCCTCCTGGCACCCAAGTGGGGAGCGGCCCCTGGATTTATGGGCCCTGCACAGAGCCTCCACCACCTTGTCTGGTATCGCTTTCCCACTGAAGTGACAAGACACAGGTTGTTTAGACAGACACAGCTGATAAAATAGCAATCTGTCGGCTCTCCTGTGCAAGCAGCTCTGCCTTCTATCTGTGGCAACTGATGCTGGGGGCGGGGGGGGGTGGTTCAGGGAACACTGCAAACTGGGGAGGAAAACAGGAGGGGGTAACGGGGAAAGGCCTGAAGGTTTTATTATCCCTCCCTGGGGAAAGTTTAATGCCCGAGGTGCTAAAATAGATAAGGGGCAGTTTTTGCACATTTGTTTGGGACATAAATTAGATGCCAGGTTAGATAAACGGGCTGCAGGTGTGGGGAGAGGAAGGTCAACGAGAGATTGGTGGGGTGGAAACTGTTTGGCCTGGAATGTGCAGCTTGAAGAGGAAAGCAGGTGGCGGGAGGAAACAAAAGGCAGGTTGTTGAGAGACTGGGCACAAGTCGGCCAATGGAAAGGGAAGGAGAAACTCTGAGACTGGGTTTCTTTGAATGCAGAAGGCTCTGCTCTCCCCTCCAAAGCTTTTAGAGAAGGGAGTAAAACTGCTGAGCAGGTAGGGAGGTTGGGGAAACACTGTAGGGTTAGCACTCTTCACACCTTCCCCCTTTTTTGTGTCGTTTTCCTCTGGTTGGGTGATGGAGGAAGACATAGTTCTGGGAAGCTGACAGGCAGACAAGCTGCTGCGCTGCCGCATTTTGCCTGGCAGCTTGGTGCGATTTTCCCCGCGTCTACTCAATCCTCAAAAAACAGGATTGAGTAGACGTGGGGAAAATCGCACCAAGCTGCAAGGCAAAATGCGGCTGCACAGCAGCTTGTGTGAAATTGACACCTTCCATCGAGGCAAAAGGGACGAGTTAGCCCGGAGCAGCGCTAGTGGGAAATCACCCTGTATGTGTGGAGAACCTGTAACCTTTCGCCTGGGACAGAGTCCTCCAAAGGTCCCCTTTGCAGTCACATAGCAGAGTACCTCCTTCTATACAGGCACAGTGTCTTTGTGACATCACCAGCTATTGCACTAATCCCCCACCCAGGTCACAGCCCAATTTGTATCCCCAGCAACCAACACGTTTTTCATCAGAGAAGAGGAAAAACATCTGCAATGTTCAATGAAGTGGGAAGCAAAGGGTCAAGAAGGCTCTGGGCAAAACAGCTTCCAGTAAGGTTGTCACCTCTAACTTCAGAAATTCAGAAAATTTTATCTCCGGTATTTACAGATGAAAATCGAAACAGCATGATTTCCCAGGGCTTAAAGTGCCCGAGTAGGATCTGGGAGACCCATGAAACCAGCTAGGTGACTTTGGGCCAGTTGCTCTCTCGGCCTAACCTACCTCATAGGGTTGTTGTGAAGATAACACAGAAGAGGGGAGAGCAGGGTATGTCATCTTGAACTGCCCTGGAGGAAGGGCAAGATAAAATGCATTATATAATTTTGTTGTTGTTGTTCAGTCGCACAGTCGAGTTCGACTCTTCGCGACCCCCATGGACCAGGTCACGCCAGGCCTTCCGGTCTTCCGCCGTTCTCTGAGGTTTGCTCAACTTCATGTTCGTTGCATCTATGACACTGTCTAACCATCTCATCCTTTGCCGTCCCCGTCTTCTTTGACCTTCAATCTTTCCCAGCATCAGGGTCTTCTCCAGTGAGTGCTCCCTTCTCATTTGGTGGCCAAAGTATTTGAGCTTCAGTTTCATTATCTGGCCTTCCAGGGAGCAGTCAGGGTTGATTTCTTTTAGGATTGACTGATTTGATCTTCTTGCAGTCCAAGGGACTCTCAAGAGTCTTCTCCAGCACCATAGTTCAAAAGAATCTATTCTTCGGCGCTCGGCCTTCCTTATAGTCCAACTCTCGCAGCCATACATGACTACTGGGAATACCATTGCTTTGACCATGCGGATTTTTGTTGGCAGGGTGATGTCTCTACTTTTTATCATGCTGTTTAGGTTCGCCATCGCTTTCCTCCCAAGGAGCAGGCGTCTTTTAATTTCATGGCTGCTGTCACAGTCTGCGGTGATCTGGGATCCCAGGAACGTGAAGTCCGTCACTACTTCCACGACTTCCCCTTCTATTTGCCAAGGAGTGATGGGTCCGGATGCCATGATCTTAGTTTTTTTGATGTTGAGCTTCAAGCCCACTTTTGCGCTCTCCTCTTTTACCCTAAGCAAGAGGCTCTTTAGGTCCTCTTTACTTTCTGCCATTAGAGTGGTATCATCTGCATATCAGCAAAGCAGATGCTAGGGGTGGGAACTGTGGTTGTGACACTGGGGAGGGACGGGATTTTCACACACACACCCCTGTTCTGTTTTGCTGATGTCAATTCCTCATCTCTAGAACTAACCCCCATAATTGCCCTGCAGGCAGGGTTGCGAGCCTCCAGATGGGACCTGGGGATCTCCCACTTTTACAACTGATCTCCCGCTGACAGAGATCAGCTCCCCTGGAGAAAATGGCTGCTTTGAAGGGTGGACTATGTGGCACTGTACCATGCTGAGGCCCCTCCCCTCCCCAAACCCCTCCCTCCCCAGGCTCCACCCCCAAAATCTCCAGGTATTTTCCAACTCAGACCTGGCAGCCCTACCTGCAGGTCAAACATACAAGTACCTGCGTGTCCCTTTCCCCCTTTATGCAGGGTAAGCAACTGGTTTGTGATCTCCATCAGGAAGGCATGATTAATCTTCTTCCCTCAGGGCAGTGTTCCCTCCCCCCACTATTGGTGGCAGCCTTTAGGCCTAAAAAAGTGAGAGATTCAATCACCAGTCTTCACCACCCAAATGTCTAGATTGACATGGGTAGCCATGTTAGTTTGTCTGTAGCAGTAGAAAAGAGCAAGAGTGCAGTGGCACCTTAAAGACTAACAAAATTTGTGGCAGGGTCTGAGCTTTCATAAGTCATTGCTCACTTCTTCTCTGAAGAAGTGAGCAGTGACTCACAAAAGTTCCTTAAGGTGCCACTGGACTCATGCTCTTTTCTCCTGCCGTCAAATGTCTAGTTTGCCCTTCAACATTATAGCTGGCCTGGAGGTTTCAAGACATGTTGTTTGGTTTGGGAAGACTAGATTCTGCTTTAAAAACTAGTATGGGTCCAGTATAGGTGCTGATCTGCTCTACTTGCCCTAATTGCAGCTTCTGTTTTAACTTAATCTTTTTTTAAAAAATCAAACTTGCAAGTCTTTTGTGATAGATCCTTACAAGAAAACTGATACTGAGAAACACTGCCTCCTAAATCTCTGACCATTCAAGCAAGTAAGAAGCAATGATGGAACAGGGGCTCAAAGCCTGAGAAGCACAGAACACAGAATACAACAGTACTGGGAAATTTTCTGGTACTTTTGGTAGTGCTAAAGTATGAGTTCCCACATGCCTTAAGTCTGTGAGTAGCACATTTGGAGTTTTGAGAATGGGGGGTGGGGCAGGCTTTACCAGCTCTGAGTTTGGAAATTCCTGGAGATTTGGGGGTGGAGCCTGGGAAGGGTAGTGTCTGGAGAGGGGAAGGAACTACAGCTGCTGCTATAGATTTGAGGGTAGATCCCGGGGAGGGTGGGGTTCCCAACTTCCAGGTGGAGGCTGGAGATCTCCTGCTATTACAATTGATGTCCAGATGACCAAGATCAGTTCCCCTGAAGAAAATGGCTGCTTTGGAGGGGGGACTCTATGGCATTGTACCCGGCTGAGGTCTCTCCACTCCACAAACCCCACCCTCCCCAGGCTCCGCCCCCCAAATCTCTAGTTATGTCCCAACCCAGAGCTGGCAACCCTAGTCTGGAGAGAGGAGTGACCTCAATGTAATGCATACAGTTTGTTCTTCAAAGCAGCCCTTTGAAAACTGATCTTTTTGGTCTGGAGAGCAGATGTAATTCCAGGACATCTCCAGACTCAGCCTGAAGGTTTGGCAACCTTAGGTGTAGGGTTGCCATCTCTGAGTTGAGAAATTCCTGGAGATTTGGCTGTGGAACCTGGGGAGGGCAGGATTTGGGGAGGAGACTGATTTCAGTGGAGTATAATGCCATAGTGTTTTGCCCCTCCAAGTCAGCCATTTTCTCCAGGGGAACTGATCTCTGTCATCTGGAGATCAGTTGCAATTCTGGGAGCTCCCCAGTCCCCACCTGGAGGTTGACAGCCCTGCCTAGATGTCATGCCATAGAGTCCACCTGTCACATTCAAGGGCAAGTCTGGTGGTTATAGTACACAAGCCTCCGGAATGCAGAAACACAATGATAAGTAATTAAATCAAATGTCACATTTAGGGCAGAGCCTGGAACTTTTACTCTACCCGGGAGTTCTGGGATGCACAGGTGTAATCACAAACAGTCAAGGCAACAGACAAGAGCAAAGTCAACAAACCAGTACAGAGTTAGGAAGCCAAAGGTTCAGTCCGAAAGGCAGGAGGTCAGGAAAATCTGGAGTTCAGGGTCCAAAGCTGGGAAGCCAGGACAGGAGCCAGGGGCTGAGTTTCAAGCTGAAAAACAAGCACAGGTGTAGTGGAATGTGTCTGCTCTGGCCTGCAGGCCCTATTCCACCCTGCCTTCCAAGGTTTTTCTCAGCACCTGGAGAGGTTTTTCTTTCTCTCTCCAATAAGTTGCCGCCACCACCTGACCCCTGTATGGAATTGCCCACTGAGAGGGTCAGGACTCCCAGCTTCCCTTCCCAGTTCAGAGGCTTTGCCTCTGTGTCTCCCACTGCCCAGTGCCTGGTCACCATGGGGACAGTGTACAGCCTTGTGCACCCTGGAGGAATAGCCACTTGCCAACTGCCTTCCTTCCTCCTAGTGCGCCTTTTAAAATAGCGTATCCGAGATGGTGAAGGTCTATGTGGTACAGAGAACCCCTGCCAGCATCCAAAGTTATAAAGGAAATGTTTACAAGCATACTTTTAGCACAGCACCAGACTGAGCAAGGGTTACCAAAAACACCAGTAAAACACAAATTTTCTGTCCCTTTCTCTATTCATGCCCTATCAGATGTTAAACTAGGACAGGGCCATTTTGCTTAGGATGTTACAGATCCCTTTAGAGTTACCATTACTTTGAAGCTTGCTTCAGTTCCTGAGGCAAGCGCATGGTCAATGGCTACCTTCCCAGAGGAGAGATCTGTGTGTCCTCATGCACACGGCAGCCAAGGAAAGGAGAGCTCCTCCTTGTTGCAAGTTTTTATCATTTCTTTTTTTCCACCCACTGACTTAGTCAGGCCAGGTCAGAGAAGCTGTTCCTGAAAATTCTAAACAAGTCCTTTCTGGTGTCCCTCTAGCATTTCATTCCTCCAAATCTCTGTTCCCTGCTTGAAGAGGGGAGAAAGGGGGGGGGGCTTGGCCATCTCATTGTCTTCAGCTAGACCTATTAGTATTTCATAATAGGTAGCTGACGTGAGCCTGGAAAGCTATTGACTGACTTCCTCCTTCCCAGCCTGGTCTCTGCCCAGAGGGGAAAAAACCTTTAAAACACAACGTGGAAGTTTTGCTTCTTTAAAACTTCCCAGGAAAAAATGTATTTCTTCACACAGGTTAGCAGGGCAGCAAGCAAGGTAATACTCTGTTCACTGAGTGAATCAACACACCAGGAGTATTTTTTATTTATTTATTTATTTATTTGGGTATTTCTATCCCGCCCTACCCCGCAAGTGTGTATGTGTAACACACAAAGCTGCTTCCACAACCAGCCCTGCTCAACATGTTCCTTTTATCTGCCTAATTAGCGGACTCATTCCTGAAGCACAGGCATTGCTTCTTACCAGCTTGTAATTCTAGCTCCTGTAGCAACTCTGCTTCAGAAGTTAGTGCTGATCGTCCTTGTGCAATTAACCTCTTCGTCTCTCCCGAGCTGTCAAATGCTCCTGATGTCTCCTGCGCTCGACTGGTTTGGGAGATGCTGATGGTGACTTGACAATCTGATCTCTGTTCCATTCCTTTTGTGTCCTGCCAGAATGAGCAACCCTCATTTCCTGCAGTTTCTTTCACTGGCTCTGCCTCTAAATCCAACTGCTCAGGTGGGCATTCCACCAGTGCAGGGCCTGACTCTTCCATTTCCTCATCCTTGGAGGAGGAGGCAGCTGGCTGGCTCACAGCACCACCCTTTGAAGCTGCCATTCCGTCCTTGGGAACTGATCTCCATAGTCTAGATACGTAGTCTAGATAGATAGAATCAGTATAATTCTGGGCAATCTCTAGGATCCACGTATAGGTTGGCAACCCCAGGAGTGGGCCCCACCACAGAATGGCTGACATGGTGGTGGTAGTGGTGATGGTGGAAAATGCTGTCAAGTCACAGCCGATTTATGGTGACCCTGTAGAGTTTTCAAGGCATTTTCAAGGCAAGGGTTTTCAAGAGATGATCAGAGTTGGCTTGCCATTGTCTGACTCTGCATAGGCTTTGTTGGTAGTCTCCCATCAAAGTACTAACCAGGGATGACCCTGCGGAGCTTCTGAGATCTGCCAAAGTCAGGCTATCCTGGGCCATCCAGGTCAGGGTGACTGGTACTTTTGGTACTGCTATGGGGAGAGGAAATCACAAATGGCTGCCACAGTTTGCTGAACACTGGGAATTTCTGAAGCAATCATCCTCCTACAACGGAGGCAGCTATTTTTGAATGGGTGCTCCCTGCAGACAAAAAGGTGATGTTTCCTGAACGCCTACTGCTCCACTGCAATGGAGGGAAGCTTTGGAAAGAAGCAAATGGGTACCAGGAAGCCCATCAGGAGGGCACCATAACGTGATATCATTGTGCTAGGGCAGGGGTGTCGCTCATTTGTTATGAGGGTCGGATCTGACATAAATGAGACCTTGCTGGGTCGGGCCATGTGTGTCAAAAAATGTAATGCCAGGTAGCGGAGATATAAACTTTATAAAGGACATACACAAAGGGTTTTTTTACTTTAAAACATGCTTAAAACATTAGCACTCTTGCAATATTTTGTTTATTTAACAGTATCTGGTAACTGACACCTCTTATTCTGAATTATTGTATTAAAATGTCCGTGCTGTTGCAATCTTGAGTATGTTGTTCAAGTGTGTATCTTTAAGCTGCAAACCTACTTTTGATTTACTGACATTCACCACAGAAATCTCATGCTCAGAGTTCTGAGTCTAGGACCCAGGTTAAAACATGAAATGGCTGAGCAAGTGAGAGAGTCTGGCAAAGCAAGCTATGATGCAGCAGCAGAAGCAGAACTGGAAGGAGGAGATGGCCAGTTCCACTGTGGGCCTGATCTGGCCCCTGGGACGCATGTTTGACACCCCTGTGCTAGGGAAACGTGGCAGGTAGGGATGCCAGCCTCCAGGTGGGGCCTGGGGATCTCCTGGAATTGCAGCTCATCTCCAGACTACAGAGATCAGTTCTCCTGGAGAAAACGGATGTTTTGGAGGGTGGACTCTATGGCATTATATCCTATTGAGGCCCCTGCCTTCCCCAAGCTCCACTCCCAAATCTCAAGGTATTTCCCAACCTGGAGCTGGCAACCATCCCCCCCCATCCCTCACTGTTGGCCAGGTAGAGCCACCTTGGTGGCCCAGTTGGGTAGCAAGGCAGAGTTTATGTCAGCAAAATAAACAAATAAACAGAAAGATTAATGGGGAGATGACCAAGCAAATCTTTTTTGCTCCTCTTGCAGGGAAGATTGGATGGATTGGAGGCAGGCGGCAGCAATATTTATTACTCAGAGAGAGCAAGACGGGGTGGGGTGGGGAGAAAGCAACGTTCTCCTTCCCCCTTCTAATCTTGGCTGGTTCCCAGATGAAAATCACAGCTCTGGAGAGCCCTCCTTGGTTGGACCGATGCCAGAGACATTCCCCAATTGCTGCCACAGGAATCCGTCTAATGACATTCCCGGCTGTTCCCTGGAGCCAAGTGCTCAGGCTGCTTATTATGAGCCATAAAAGCAGCTTGAGTCTCCTTCTTTGCAGTGGGATGGGGCGGAGGCAAGAAAAGATCTTCACGATGTACAAGATTATTGTTCCTTAACTCTGCTCCTGTCTGCTGGGCAAAGGGAAGTGTCCAGGTGGGAAGCCACATTAGACAGAAGGCCCCTGATTTATTTAGTTTGTCACTGGGGCAGGATGGGGGGCAGAAGAAGAAGCCAAGTGCCACTGCGATAGAGTCTAGTAGCAAAGGCTTTTTTTTTTTGGTGACATGAATTGCAAGACAGTTCAGAAAGTACATTTTGACATTTAAATGTCATACATTTGCATGGCAATAAACAAGCACTGTACCACACTCTGAAAATACAATTGTGTGCAGGACTGCAGAGAACACCTTCGGGTGTGCCTGGAAAGAAAGGAACATGAGGTGCAGAAGATACCAGCAAGGGGGACCAGAAGGACATTGTACCGAGATTCTACTTTGCCGGGCAAAGTGGAAAGATTTTGTACTGCTTGAAAACTGCTACTGTAGCTTAACATCTGGGAGGGAAGGTGGCGTGGTACAGCCTGATCTCGCCAGATGCTAAGAAGCTAAGAAGGGGCAGTGCTGGGACAGGAGACCACCAAGGAGAACTCTGCAGTGGAAGGCAATGGCAAACCACCCCTGCTTCTCACTTTCCTTGCAAGCCCCTTGCTGGGGTCGCCATAATTCAGTTGTGACATGATGACATACATGCACATATGCACATATGTAGCTTAAAGGTAAAGGTTCCCTTGCTTGAAAGCCAGTCGAATCCGACTCTAGGGTTGCGGTGCTCATCACCATTTCAAAGCCGAAGAGCCAGCGCTGTCCGAAGACATTTCCGTGGTCATGTGACCAGCATGACTAAACACCAAGGCGTACGGAACACTGTTACCTTCCCACTGAAGTGGTACCTATTTATCTACTTGCAATTTCTTGCTTTCGAACTGCTAGGTTGGCAGGAGCTGGAACTAGAGATGGGAGCTCACTCCGTCATGCAGCACACTCGGGTCTCGAACTACTGAACTACCGACCTTCCACAGCCTGCAGTTCAGCATCTTAACCACTTGAGCCACCGCAGCTCCATATGTACAGCATCTGTATTTCTGCCCACATTTTTACCTGCGCTTCCTTCAAGGAGCTGAAGGCAGCGTCCATGGTTTTCCTCTCCTCCTTTTTAACACAACAATCCTGTGAGACATGTTAGGCCGAGAAAGAAGTTTCTTTATAAAGGGAAGTGAGCTGTACTTAATCTCTGTAAAATGTATATTTGTAAATAAATCAGTATTATTCAAACACACTAAGTCTTCACTACTCTCTGCCTTCAGAAATTGGCCCTCTTAAGACCGCCATGAGACTCTTTGAGACTGCATGTTGTACAGAGCGGCTGGCTGGGCTGGAGTCTTTAGAAATGTC
>NW_015167536.1:1465700-1475000 GCF_001447785.1 Gekko japonicus | reverse complement strand
GTCAGGAGTCTTGGCAAAGCGGGCTCTTCTGAGGCCTTCCAGGTTGGCTTAATGGAAGGCCTCTGGCTGATTATCTCTGCATGGAAGCGAATCTGGGCCTTGTCAAACTAGGCAGGCCTGTGCAGTTTACACAGCAGCCTGCGCAATGTCACCCAAAATCACTCCTGAGCAGTGACACGGAGGGGGAGGCACGGCTCAAGGGCTTGATGAAGGAGGGCGAAGCCCTGTCGCTCCCTTCCTCTCCCCCAGCCATTATGGACTCTGCCTTCATGACTGGGAGGAGGAGCTGGGCCCTCCTGATAAGGATTTCTAGGTCTGGCTGGCTTTAGGAAAAGGACAGCAACATGTCCGACTGTGGTGCGATACCATGGGGCCGATCTTTTTTAGGGCCTTGGTCAGCAATCTGTTTGATGGAGGAGGGACTCTGAGAGGGTTGCCAGCCTCCAGTCGGTGGCTGGAGAGATCTCCTGGGTTTAGGGTCGCCAACTCCTGCTTGGGAAATACCTGAAGATTTGGGAGGTAGACCCTGGAGAGGGTGGGGTTTGGGGCAGGGAGGGACTTCAGCGGGGTATAATGCCATAGAATGTCTACCCTACAAAGCAGCCATTTTCCCCAGGGGAACTCATCTCTGTTTTCTGGAGACCAATTGTAATTCCGGAAGATCTCCAGCCCTCACTGGAAGTGGGCAACTCTACCTGGGACTACAATTGCTCTCCAGGAAACCAAGATCAGTTCCCCTGGAGGAAAGGTGGACTCTATGGCATTATACCCTGTGGAGGTCCCTCCTGTACCCAAGCCCTGCCCCCCTCAGGCCACACCCTCCAAATTTCCAGATTTCTCAACCTGGAGCTGGCAACCCTAGGTGGGGCAGGCCTTCCTAGTCTCCCCCCAAGCAGAGTCTGCTGCTGCAGAGTTGGGGTTCGTACCACTTTCTTCCCTTTGCATCAACAGTGAAAGCTCCTGAGAAGGTTGGGATGTGGCCTGGGGTTTTCCATTCCCGATCAGGGTGCAAGGCAGTCTTGAACAGAAGGTGTTTCTATATATCAGTTTATAGTACTGGGATGCTGCGGTGGCTCAAGTGGTTAAGACACTGAACTGCAGGCTGTGGAAGGTCGGTAGTTCAGCAGTTCAAGACCCGGGTGCCGCAAGATGGGGTGAGCTCCTGTCTCTAGTTCCAGCTCCTGCCAACCTAGCAGTTCGAAAGCAAGAAATTGCAAGTAGATAAATAGGTACCACTTCGGTGGGAAGGTATCAGCGTTCCGTGCGCCTTGGTGTTTAGTCATGCCGGCCACATGACCACGGAAACGTCTTTGGACAGCGCTGGCTCTTCGGCTTTGAAACGGAGATGAGCACCGCAACCCTAGAGTTGGACTCGACTGGCTTTCGAGCAAGGGAACCTTTACCTTTACCTTATAGTACTGAGGGCTGCCAGCTCCTGCTAGGGAAATACCTAGAGATTTGAGGATGGGGTTTGGGGAGGAGAGGGATCTCAGCAGGATATAATGCCGCACAGTCCACCTTCCAATGTAGCCATTTTCTCTAGGGAAAGTGACCTCTGTGGTCTGGAGAACTGTTGTAATACTGAGAGCTCTCCAGCTGCCACAAAGAGGTCGGCAACCCTAGGCTCAGCTGCAGGTTGGGAACTTCATGGAGATTTGGGGTTGAAGCTTGGGGAGGGGAGGGACCTCAGTGTGGTATAATGCCATAGAGTCAACCCTCTAACACATCCCCTTTCTTCAGGGGAAATATATTTTCACCCTGCACTTTCTCCAAGGAGCCCAGGACAGTGTTATGTGGTTCTCCCCTTCCTCCCTGTTATCATCACAACAACCCTGTGAGGTAGGCGAGGCTGTCTGGCTCAGGCCCACCCAGTGAGCTTCATGGCAGACTAGGGATTTGTAGTGGTTTGGTGTAGCCAGTCTGGTTGTAGTGGTTAGGTGCATGGACTCTAATCTACTGCTGGATGACCTTGGGCAAGCCATAGTTCTGTTAGAGCTGTTCTCTCAAGGACAGTTCTGGAAAGAGCTCTCTCAGCCCCACCTAACTCACAGGGTGTCTGTTGTGGGGAGGGGAAGGGAAAGGAGTTTGTAAGCCTCTCTGAGACTCGGAGTGAAGGGCAGGGTATAAATCCAATCTCCTCCTCCTCCTCCTCTTCTCATCTGCTCTTAGTCTGATACTCTAAGCACCACCTCACACTGTCTCTGATAGTGCTCTGAAAGATTTAGGTTATGCATATCCATTTTGCAAATAACTGCCAGTGTTATAATGAATTTGATAATGAAACCCACGTTTATTGCACTAGCAGGAAACTCAACAACGGCGCAGAACAGGTGGATTCCTTGTGGAGCCATGAGTGGATTGCACAATAGAACCAACAACAGAACCAGTTTGGTTGTGAAAGGGTGCAGACAGCTGTATCACCGGGAAGCATCTTCAGAGCAAATCTTCCCCAACCGGTAGCTCCAAACCCAGCTGTGATGCTGGAACAACCAGGCAGACCTAATAAAAGCAAATAAAAGCCTTATTTCAGCCTCGCTGCAGTCATAAAAGCCTTTCAATTTGTTTTTTAATTATCAGGAGACGTTAGCTTTAATGCCCAAGAAGACATGTACACTCAGCACATGAAAAATTGTTGTTGTCGTGTACGTGTTTTCTTAAAGATATTTGATTTGTAGGACAATGCTTTAGGGAGGTGAGCTGGTAATCTTGAAGTATTTTTTTAAAAAATGTTTGAAAACCATTTATGCATATTTGCATATATAGGCCCCTGCCACACGGGCAGGAAACTGCAGAGGAGAAGTGTGGCTGTTTGCCCCGGGGCAAACTAACATGCAGTAAAGCGATCAGACCTACTGTGGAGGTTCTGTGGAGGTACTGTGGAGGTTCCATGGCAAGGGAGAGGTGCCGATCACAACACACGCCTGCGCGCAATGAAGAAGCGCGCGGCGCGGCGAACTGGTTTTCTTTTTTTGTGTACACTACGAATGCGCATGCTCCGTTGGGTGCATGTGCGCATCCACGGAGACGTGGGGGGAAAAAAACCCTTTTCCGCAAGGGGACATGGGCGGGCGCCGGATACCACCGGAAACGCGATCAGACGCCCACCCTTGCCCCGCAGTTTCTGGAAACTAGTACCTCCAAGGTACTAGTTTTTTGCTGCGCTTTTTCGGCAGGAAGCCTCAGTTGTGCCACGGAAGCACTACGCTTCCCAGATGTGCTGGTGAGATCGCGACCGGAAACTCCGCTTGTCTTCCGTATCTCTTGCGTGGCTAATGTTGCGTGTGACCGCAGCCATAGGCATATTTTCAGTTTGCATATTTATGTTTACCAAAAATATTGATTAAAAATGAAATAAAGTGGCCCACTGATCAGGTCAGTTGATGATGGCACAGGCACTAGCCAACACACTACGAAAGTAAAATAGGCCATGTTCCTCTTTCATAAGAGGAATGACCCCCCCCAATTTTAGCCAAATTAGTCCTTTGAGGCAGATCAGAAAGATGAATTAAGGGAAATCTAAGGAACAGAGAATTCTATCTATATATCTAATAGCCAAGTCGCCCCCTGGTGTGCGGATACTTATTTCCGCACATCGGGGGCAACTGGGGGGGGAGGGAGAGTTTTGTGCACACTTGGGGCAGTCCCCAGGAGTGCACAAAAATCTTAAAAGTGTGAAAAAAAATCGGGGGGATACTTAAATCCCCCCCAAAGTAAAAAAGAGCGTCCCCTGCGCATGTGCAGGGAACGCTCTTGGAACGGCTTCCGCCTCGCCGCGGGGGCTGGAGTTTGCGGGCTGGAGGGGGGCCGGCGCGTTCTTTCCCTCCCCCCCAGCCCACCTTGGCTTTCTGCAGGGAGCTGAACGCTGGTGGACGAAGGGGCTCCGCACCGGCGGGCCTCGCTCCTCTTCGCCGGCTTCCTCCTCTCTGTCGGCGTCGCCTCCCCCACCCGGGGCGCAGCATCCCCGGCCCTTCAGCCTCATGATGCGGCCGGCGGCCGGGCAGGTGGGGAGGGGGGAACGGGGGGCTGAGGCGGCAGGGGGGCACGGAATCTGTTCCCGCGGAGGAGAGGTGGCGTGGAGGCCGAGGGTTTCGACGCCTTCCGCTGACTAGGCCGAGCCAGCGGTGGTGGGGGCGAAGATGGTGGAGGGCGGAGGAGGTCCGCGCCGTGCTCGCCTGCTGGGTCTCCCTCCGCCACAGGGAGGGGGGGAGGAGGAAGAGGACGACGCGTGTTTCCGTCAGGTGCCGCCGCCGCTACCGGGCTGCCCACTTCAGCCCCGACCTCAGGGTGCAGTGTCTCCCCCCCCCCCCGCGAATATCGCGGGTCCGCCTCTTGTTATATTCTAATAGCAAAGTCCGGATATCTTTGGATGCAAAACCAATGACTGGAAATCTGAACAGGCAAGAAAGATCTTTCTGCAACCCTGAAAAAGTCCCTAGGTTTGCAGAAAAATGTGAAATCTAAAAAAAAATGCACTGGGCAGCTTAAAATTTTTGAAAATTATAAAAGGAGCTCCTGTAGCTTTAAGCAACAGATCCCCTCAGTGGCTGTTACTAGGCAACCACAGGTTCCAAGGCTTGCTTCTGTCAGTAAAAACAAGGGGGAGGAGGCAGAGCCCTTTCCAGGCCTAATTTGGCCACTGAGGGAGGGCACCTTGGGGCCAGACCTGACAAGGGTTGCTATCTCTAGGTGGGAAATTCCTGGATATTTTGGAGTGGAATCTGAGAAGGGCAGGGTTTGGGGAGGGGAGAGGCCTCAGGTGGATATAATACCACCCTCCAGAGCAGCCATTTTCTCCAGCGGGACAGAGCTCTGTTGTCTGCAGCTGTAGTTGCGGCAGATCTCCAGGTCTCACCTGGAGGTTGGCAACCTGAGGTCTGGCAACAACCTCTGAATGACTTGATAACACTTGTCTTGCATGGCTCAACTAGGCCTGGCTGCTTGCTACTGTTGAAAAGCAGCCACCCTATGAAAGCCAGTGTGGTATAACTGTTAGAGCTTCAGAATAGGGCCTGGGGGACCCCCATTCAAATCTGTATCTTCCCGAGGAAGCTCACTGGATGATTTTGGACCAGTCACGTACTTTCAGCCTAACCTACCTCACAAGATAGTTGCATGGATAAAAAGGAGCAGAAGAGAAAAATGTATGCTGTTTTGGTCCCCACTGTGGAGAAAGGCTGGGTATAAGTGAAGTAAATATATAATAAATATAGCTGAAGATGGGAGGCAGATAAAATGTAGGCTGGTGAATGGCTGAGAAAGAGACAGTGGGGCAGGGAATTGTGGCACCACTCAACTGGGCCACAGATTTCCTAGGTAGAGGCTGCTGGAGGGGGAGAGGCAGGGGTCATTTCGTAGAAAAAGAGCTGCAGGAGCTCACTAGCATAACTTATTAGCATATGTGTTAGATGGTTTAGTATTTAATTTCTTAATTTCTTAATTCAGCAGAGTTTAGCAGAGTAAAAATGAGTCTGAGTCCATGGTAGTTTTAAAATATAAAAGTTTACTAACAACCTATCAAGGGTAGGGTAAACAGGATGAAAAATAACAAAGGCTTTATTTCTACATCCTCATGTCTAGATAGACTTCCTTACATGGCTAAGGTCTAATGGAGAGTGGAGCTTCTTCTTGCTCTTGGACAAAGGGCCATAAAATGCTAATAGTGACTGCTCTACCTTCCAATCAGAATAACAAACTAGGTCTGAATCTGGCGGGCATTCTAACTCTCTATGCAGATAGGGTACAAACAAACATGTGATTCAGAATACAGTATTAACTCAGTAAATACTGAATAGAAGTGTTTCTAACTTGTAACTTCCAACACCCCTTCTCAAGTTAAAACACTGAAATCATGCAAATTCAAACTTTCACGAAGATTCTCAAAACGTTGCTTGTCAAGTGGCTTGGTCAGGATGTCGGCAGTCATCTGGTCAGTAGGACAGTAGCGAAGTTCAATGAGTCCTTTGTCTTGTAAGTCTTTCACATATTTGCATTGAAGAGCAATGGTCTTACTCTTGGATTTGGTGCTCTCACCTTTGCAGAGAACGATGCAAGCTTGATTGTCCTCATACATTATTATTGGTTTCGGTTCGTCTATTCCAAAGTCTTTCAGTAGATGAATGATCCAGTACAGTTCATAGCTGGCACTTTGCGCTGATACACATTCAGCTTCTGCAGTAGAGATCGCTACAACAGATTGCTTTTGACTAGTCCAGTCAATTAAACTGTTTCCATAGTAGAATAAGTATCCACTTGTAGATTTTCCATCAGTTGTGTCTTTTCCCCAGTTGGCATCCATGAATCCAGTCAGTCTTGGTTCATCACAGGATGAGATTTTCAGTTTGTAATCCAAAGTTCCTTTTAGGTATCTTGCCAGTCTTTTTACAGCTTTCCAGTCATGGATAGTCGGTGAGCTGGTCTTTCTGCATAATAGTCCAACAGCTGAAGTTATGTCTGGTCGACAAATTTTGCTAAGATACAATAATTTTCCTATTGCTGATCTGTATTCGTGGTTATTTGGAAGTAGTGGTCCCTCTGTATTCTTGAGGTAATCCTTTTCAAGAGGTGTGCTCACTGGCTTGGAATGTTTCATTCCTACAGATTCAATAAAGTCCATGATCTTTTGCTTTTGGCTTAGAAGAAAACTTCCATCATCAGTTCTTTCAATTTGTATTCCAAGATAGTGTTTTATAGGTCCCAATTGTTTCACTTCCACTTCCTTGTTTAGTTCATCTGCTATTTCCTGTACATCTCCTTGATTTTCACAACAAATAATCAAGTCATCAACATAAATGAGTATGTACTGATATTGTCCATTTTTGATTCTTGAGAACAAACACGGTTCTGCTATTCCTTGTTGAAAGTTCTGTTTTTGTAACAGTTCAGTCAGTTTCTCATTCCACGCTTTTGCTGCTTGCTTTAGTCCATAAACGCTTTTGTTGAGTTTGCACACTAGGCCTTCTTGTCCTTTTGTTGAAAATCCTTCTGGTTGTTCCATGTAGATTTCTTCATTCAATTCTCCATTGAGAAACGCAGTTTTGACGTCCAAATGTTCAATGTGCATGCCCCTTGAGGCTGCTATGCTCAAAAGTGTTCTGAAGGTTGTGTAGCTTACAACAGGTGCAAAAGTTTCCGAGAAATCGATTCCATATTTTTGAGAAAATCCTTTTGCGACAAGACGAGCTTTGTACTTGTCCACTTCGCCGTCAGGGTTATACTTCACTTTGTACACCCACTTACAGCCGATGGCTTTTCTTTCTGAAGGTAACTCAGTAAGAGTCCAAACTTGTTTGTCTTGCAAAGATGCAAATTCTTCTTCCATGGCATTAATCCACTTGCTTCTTTCAGATGCAGGTAGTTGATTAACTTCCTTCCAGTTAGTAGGTTCCTTTATTTGTTGCACACTTGCACAAATTCCGTACATTGGTGGTGGAACACCTTTGGTACTCCTTGCTGATTGTCTCACAGCAGTTGTCTCTCTTACCCTTGGCGTTGCCTCTCCTGGTTCCCCTTCTGAGGTGGAATTCCCTTGTTCCCCTTCTGAGGTGGAATCCTCTTGTGGAGATGGACCTGCCTGGTCACAGGTGGTCTCTGCAGATTGCCAAGTGATCACATCAAAGAAAGAGACATCTGTAGATTCCTGATTGACAGGTTGTGCTGTGGACTCAGCTGGCTTAGGAGTTTGCAGGATGTTACTCTCATCAACATGTACCACATTGCATTCTCTAATTACACAGTTTGTAGAATCAAAAATTCGGTAGCCTTTTCCTCCTTGAGCGTACCCCACTAGGATACCAATTTCTGCTCTTGGCTCTAATTTGCCCCTTTTCTCTTTTGGAATGTGGGCATAGGCTTTAGATCCAAATGCTTTAATGTGTTTAAGTCCAGGCATCCTGTTATGCCATAATTGAAAAGGAATTTTATTTGTAGTTTTAGATGGAACTCTATTGTGCAGGTAAGTAGCTGTATTGACTGCTTCACCCCACATATCTTCTGAAATTCCAGATTGTATTAGCATAGAACGCGCCATTTCTAGTATGGTTCTGTTTAAGCGTTCCGCTGTTCCATTTTGTTCTGGAGAATAAACAATAGTTGTTTGATGTTCAATTCCTTCTTGTTCCATGAACCTTTGGAACTCACTGCTGCAATACTCTGTGCCATTGTCAGTGAATAACACTTCAGGCGCTTTGCCAAATTTATTTTTAACAGCAGCAACATAGCACTTAAATTTGTCAAGTACTTGGTCTTTACTTTTAAGTAGGTAGGTATAGACATATCTGGATTTTGCTTCCATAAAAGTCACAAAGTATTTACTACCACCAGTAGATTGTTTGATAGGGCCAACAAGATCTGAGTACACAGTCTCTAGAAAACCTTTATCTTGTTCTGGATTTTTGCCTCTGTAACAAGGCGCTTTGCCTTTTGCCTTAAAACAGGTATCACAACCATTACTAATAGTATTGCATTCAACAGCATCAATATTACAGCCCTTCAGAAGCTTTCTCACACTTTGTAAATTTCTGTGAGCAAACATCACATGCCATTTAAATAAACAGTCTTTGTGCTCACATTCAGATGATTTTGTGTGAAACACAGGTCCACTTGTGTCCAGTTCATCATTTTCAGTTATGCCAAGATTTCTTACATAATGGTAACTGTCGTGCTCTTCCATAATGAGCTCGACTCCATCTTTGTGCCAAATTTTTCCTTGTCCCTTTTTAAGATTAATGTTAAAACCAGCAGCAATAATTCTCCTTGAGGAGATCAGACAAGTACTAGCTTCAGGCACAAATACACAATCATTTAAAGTCATTTGCTGAATTTGGCCAGCAGAATTTAACACATTAAGAAAAATCTTTCCTGTTCCAGCAACTCTCAATGGTTCATTATCAACTTTGATCAGTTTGGGCATCTCATCTTTATTCAGATCAACAAAATATTCAGCACTGTTGCAAATGTGGACGGCACTCCCTGTGTCCAGTAGCCACAGTGATTCATCACTGTATTCTCTGCTATGATTAATGTTTACAGCAAGCACATTCGCACATTCGGCTCGCTTTCCTGCAGTTTCTGGCACAGCCTCTCTCAGGAGAAACACAGGCTTGGATTTTTCCTGCCCCTGATGACCGTTTGGCTTCCCATTGCCACGCCCTCTGGCGTTTCCTCTTACAGAAGAAATAGGGGGAGAGCGCATGTCTTTATTTCTTTGATCTGTCTGTGATTGTCTAAACCAGCAGTCTTTGGAAAGATGGCCCGTTCGGGAACAGACAAAGCATTTAACGGCCTTCTTTACATTTCCTTTGT